>NC_081789.1:11416651-11669612 GCF_963082965.1 Carassius carassius
CGTATTAGGACCTGCCTTCTCTTATTCACCTGATATGAAAAAGTAAACATCAAACCTGGATACCTATCCATACAGAAACGGTTTTATTTCTACTTCAGCTGTTTAGGGCTACTTTTAGGTGTAGGTTTATTGATATTTGTAAAGTTTGCCATGTCATACCTTAAGTAGAACCTTCTTTACTATTTCTAGGTGGACTGATAAAAAATAGACCTGTTACCTTGCTTACAAACGGCATAAAGCCAGCCAATCAGTTTGGACGGAATTTGGTTAAAAATGACTTTAATGTTGTGTTTTCTATTTTGAAGATATTGTTAAATTGATCTCCATGAGATTTCTTACTTCAAATGTGTCTTTGATTAAATGTTGTTAGGGTATGCTACAGCTAATTTGATGGTCTAGAATATTAAACTGACAAAGACCTACATTTTGAATCTACTCAAAATTTGCAAGTCTCCTTAATGTTGTTTAATGTTTGATTGCTTCGGTTTCCTGGTGAATCTCCAGACTGAATGTTTAATTCACTGCTATTTTAGTGTCTTGTAAGTGCTCATTATTTTTCAGCTTGGCTAGAATAAAGTGGGTACGGTTTACATGTGCCTGACGCACTGTCAATGAAGTGAATTATTTAAAGAACAACCATTTCTTCCCTATCATTTTCTTCCTCTTTTCCTCCACTTCAGTGTGTATCAGGATTTGTTTTTGAGGCGCATGCTCATTTTGGCGACGAGACGGTAGCGTGCTATTTCAGCCTCTTACCTAACATGACTGCAGTTCTGACCACAGGGACAGATGTGAAGGGCTGAATTATTGATGACTTGAGTGTACTGCATTCATTGAAGTGCTTTATTTTAGTGCATGCATTCTCAATCATTCCCACATGCCATGAGAGTGCTGATAATATAGACTTTTCTAATTTCCTGTCTTAATTTTGCCATTGTACAGGAATTTCTTTTCCCTGATGATGTGAACACATTTTGTTTTTCCATATATCATCCGCAGTTGTTCAAAAGCAACCCTCAACATAGATAGTCAAAGGTGACCGCAAGTGGTGATGTCACACTAAAAATAGGCATTGTGATTAGACTGCTAATGTTTTAAATTGACTGCTCTTTTGGTTGTCTAATCCTTAAAAGGTTTTATATTTTAGGGTTTTATTCAATTGTATTCTAATTTCTTTTCCTAGTTCTTTCCATAGTTTTTGGTTGTCTAAAACCTAAACTGTCTTTTTTCTATTTTATTTTTGTTTTGGTTTGATTTGTTATTTTTTTTTAAAAAATTAATTTTTTATTTTTTTATTGTTGTGTTCATTGTAAATTGTTACTGGAAATTTATGTAAATTCATCCCCTTTGTGGTACCACTGCAAAAGCTAAATCAATAAGTAGCCAAAAAAACAAATAGTTGAACCATTTGCTGGACACTTTATTATAGGGTTGCTCCGATCACGATCACGGAGCCATTGTTAACTGAGAAGATGCGCAAATAAACACTGAAAATGAAGTGGATTTGCGCATCTTCTCAGTTAACAATGGCTCCGTGTAGTAACAGCTGCTCTATGTGAAATCACGCACCTGAGGGAATTTACAGCTGATTAGAGAACCGGCTTTAATGACGAGATGCGCATTAACGATCGGCCGATCGTGATCGGAGCAGCCCTACTTTATTAGGAATACATGTTCGCCTGCTCATGAATGCAAATATCTAATCAGCAAATCACTTGGCAGCATTTAGGCATGTATACATGGTCAAACAGAGCATCAGAATGGGGCAGAAAGGTGATTTAAAGTGGTCTTATTATGCTCCTTAACAAAGTCTTAATTTTGTTTTGCGGGTGTACTAGAAAAAAGCTCTCATACTAGGTTGTTCGAAAAACTCATAATTTTTCACATATTTGACATCATCACATCACCTCTCTCCCCAGTCTGACATAAACGGCTTGAATAGTTCGTGTATCACATGAAGGCCCCCCTTCTGAAATACGACATGTGCTGTGATTGGTTTGCTGGCCCAGTGTGTGTTGTGATTGGCACCATTTGGTGCCTGGTTGGGAAATGTCATGTTCCTTACCATAGCGGCCTGCTATCTTCATTGTAAATATTGTCAATATATCAAATAAATTTGAGTGTGATTTTAAATGAGTTTCATCCACCTTGGGAAAGCTATTGTGTCTCCGACATGGTGATAACACCCATTGCCTTCTCTAGTGCAGGTCAACCAGGTCTCGTCCCATTCATCCATATTTGTGATATCACAAATCACAGAAAATAAGCGTTGTAGTCCAAACAAGTCAGTCTTCGTAGTTTTTGAAAAGTGATTTCTGTTAAATATAATATTTTGTTTTAAAGTGTACTTTGAACCTCGTAATTTTGAAGATCTTTTTTTTATGCTAAAACTGCAACATTTACAGACTAACTAAAGTTGAAAAAGTGAAAAAGCATAATAGGACCCCTTTAAGTGACTTTGAACGTGGCATGGTTGTTGGTGCCAAACTGGCACTATTTCAGAAGCTGTAACCTACTGCTATTTTCACTCACCGCCATCTCGTTTACATAGAATGAGAAAATCTAAAAAAAAAAAAAAAAATAGAAATTATCCAGCAAGCAGCAATTTTGTGGGCGAAAATGCTTTGTTCATGCCAGAGGTCAGAGGAGAATAGCCAGACTGGTTCGAGCTGATAGAAAGGAAACAGTAACTCGAATAACCACTCGTTACAACTGAGGTATGTAGAGTATATCTCAATACACACGTTTCTGCTGCAGCTTTTGGATGGTATTTGACAGACATCATGAAAGCAAGAATTCATCTTGTCTTGTGTTCTTCAGGCTGCTGGTGGTGTAATGGTGTTGTGGATATTTTCTTATCACACTTTGGGACCCTTAGTACCAAATGAGGATTGTTTAAACACCACAGCTTGAATATATTTGCTGTCCATCCCTTTTTGACCACATTGTACCCATCTTGTGATGGCTACTTCCAACATTATAACACACCATGTTATAAAGCTCAAATTAGCTTAAACTAGTTTTTTGAACATGGCATTGAGTTCACTATACTCAAATTATCTCCACGGTCTTCAGACCTCAATCCAATAGAGAACCTTTCGGATATGGTGGAATGGGTGACTGGGTGAATCATGGATGTGCCAACAATTGTGACAAACCTACGTGGTGCTATCATATGGATGAAAATCTCTGAGGAATGTTTTAACCACTGCCATGTAGAATTAAGGCAGGGGTCCAACCTGGTAGTAACAGTGTTTATCTAATAAAGTGTATGGTGAGTATAAACTAGTTAATAAGTTGTTGGATAACTAATTTTACATTTTAGTAGTTGACAATCCTGACCTATACTTTGAAATGATACATTTAATGCTTGTCCATAGGTAGTTTAAAGCTACAGTCCATAGGTTTTTCCTCTTTGTTGCCATCTGTTTAATACCTGCAATTGCAGTTATTTGCAGAATTGTTTCTTTAACTTGGGTCGTGCACCGGCATGGCTCCAGCATTCATGAAACTAATATTTTGAGGTGTATATGTGGCTTTCAGTCACCACACGGGTGTGGATACTGTACTTGAGAATCACAGATTCTAGCCTACTTCTTGGAAGTATGACCCAAATAAGAGTAATCACCAGATATTGAGCGCATTTACTATGCACGTTCTTAAGCCGATTATGCTTAATAAGATGAAAACAGACTTTGTCATGTAAATGCGGTTACCCGTTTTCTTTTATCATAGTAAGGTCATAAACGGCGTAAGCATAAACCAGTCGCAACAGGTAGTTTTTTGCCTCTTACTCCGATTTCGCACTGCATGTAAATGCAATAACCCGCTATAATCTCAGCTTATTCAAGTGTGCATGTGTGATATGTGACAGGAACGTATCATTAGTGCAGCTTTAAGTGACTCTAGACCAAGCAAATGTCTTGCAGTAAAGAAGGAAGGAAATATATCACAAAAGCGGACATTTTCATGAAAAATGTGTTCTCATCTTGTGCAGCAGAAGTAGTGGTTCAGTCACAATGCTTCATTATAACTGCATGAGAGGATAATATATGAGCTGTAAGTATCCCGACATGTTGCAAGCTTAATTTAACATCACAACTGACAAATGTATGTATGTAAATGTATGTATGTAAATACTCTGAGTCAGATATGCAAATAATTATATTTTTACATCATTACAGGGAAATAACCTGATTTATTAATTAAGCTTACTTGCGTTGTAAGGTTACTGATGTGCATGTAAACGAGGAAAACTGGATATTTGTAAGTTATCAGCTTACTGGTGTGCATGTAGCCTAAACGTGTTCATTGTTATCTGAATGAGTAACAAGTCTACCACTTTTGTTCTGACCAACTGAGGACAAAGCATTACAATAAATGGTGCGCTACAAATTGTGACTAAATCTAATGATCGGTTAGCTCATATAACATCAACCTGTGCAAATTATTATTATTATTATTATGCTTTGTTCTTAGATTCTTAATGTTAACAACATTGTGTGACTGTGTATGTAGGGTGTATTAGCATTACATGTAGATTTCAATTTCTGTACTGGTCTAATCTCAAATTTTCATACCATTTGAATTTCATATAAAGCAATTCTATTAACCCAAAAAGCAAATTATTCTTCCTTAGAGCTGGTTCTCTTTCAAATAAAAAAAAACTTGTGTAATCCCATGTAGGATATCTGGTATCAGATGCACTTTTAAAACTGGAAAATAATCTAATTTCTGTCACTTGTGTTTTATAAACACAATTTTTTTTTATTACAATTCACCATCAAAATGATGTTTAATTATAACAGCTGCGGTTGCACTTTATTTTACAGTACGTGTACTAAAATGTACTTATAGTGTACTTACAGTGTATTTATCTAAGAACGTTCTGGTAATACAAGGTAACTACATGGGGTAGGGTTAGGTTTAGGGGTAGGTTCAGGGTTAGTACCTAGTTATTACATAGTTATTGTAATTACTATAATAAGTACATAGTATGTACATGAGGAACAGGACTGTAAAATAAAGTGCTACCGCAGCTGCTGTGAGAAAAGTCTATAAATGATTAAAATTAGTGTGAGAGCACAATTCTAAAAGAGTGCCAAAGGGCATGGAAATTTCTGCGGGTGATTTACTAACAATACGCAAGTTAAAGAACACAGTCGCAGCCTCTCATTTACATCGACCAGCATAGTATACCAAGCACAGCACAAATTAGAGCAGTCGCAAATAAAGAATAAAGAAATAAAGAAGCCATAGTACGTTGCAAAGAACCGGAGGCCAAAAAATGCTAGAAGTTGCAAGAAGTTTTGATAGACCTGGTATTGCATATTATATTTTCAAAAATTATAAAATAATTAAATTTTTGTTATATTTTCGCAAATTATATTTTCGTTTTCTTCTTGCATTCCAAATAAATTAAGTGTGGAAAAAAATCTCTCATCTCTACGGTGCCTCCTCCTGGCTACAGCCATTTCAAGCACAAAATAGTTTAAGACATGCTGTTTGGGTTGTTAAATAATGGTGCAAATACCAGTAATTTGACAAGCACAGACGTTAGTAAAACGCATTCCGTGATTAATTTGAATACTCTCCTCCCATAAATTTTGCTTCTGAAAGGGAAACTCCTAGAAATGCATATTCAATAAGGTCAGGCGCAAAAATAACTGTCCACGCCTTTTCAGCCCTTTCACTGCACGTCTTTAGTAAAATCTGACAGTACTATTTTAACGCAATACATTAGTACAAAAGACAGTTTGCGCTGGCGCAAGCTGTTAGTAAAACTGGCCTATAGTCTACTTGCCAGGACAACTTCTTTGTTTACAGACATGACAATGATACAGCGGCATGCTCAAATTCCCTGTGAATTCTTACCAGTACCACTCAAATTAGAAAACATCATTATTAAAACCTTATAAGGAGATTGTTTTGAACACTGGCTGGATATGTATTTGCTCAAAAATATATTTTGGATAATTTTTAACCAAAAAAAGTTATGGACTGTTTGTAAAAAAAATGGTAATCCAGAGAAACATGGTGTATTTTCTGTAGGTCTCACTGAACTGATGTTTGTCAGTCATGAATGGAGATGATTCAGTGGCACTGGCAAACTTGAGTCCTTCTGGTGATAAGACATCAGCACAAATACGCGTCAGATGGTGATTCAACAGCCTGCTCAAAAATAGCTGCTACACAGATTGGTCCTCCTAAAGGTCTCCTGATACACAGTACCCATTTTCATTTTGTCATTCTGTCATCCATTTCATCCATTGTCATTCTGTCAGCACTCAAATTAGAGCCATGATCCCATAAAGCTATCTTCTGCGGAAATGCCAGATGTCATGCTAGAGTCATATAAGCTTCAGATGCCTCGCCAGTAGGGGTGCTCCGATCAGGATTTTTGAGGCTGATCACCGATCGCCAATCACAGAAAACAGTATCTGCTGATACGGTCAACAATACCAATATTTTCAAAGCCTTCTTTTTATCATGTAGAATTATTTATAGTAAGACTCCAATCAGGAATTTTACCAAGAATTTCATTTTTGAAAATTAATTTCTATCTTAGGTGACTCTTGTGAGAGGAGATTTATTTGTAATTTTTTTTTTTTTTAATAGACGCTGTTTGTGAAATAGTCTTGGCGTGCTTTCACACTAGCACTATTGGTGTCCACCCGGGTTCGATTGACGTAAGAGTTCGGTTCATTTCGATGATGTGGACGTTGTCTTCCGAACTCAGGTGCGCACATGCGAACGATACCCAAGTCCACTTTAAAAGGGTGGTCTGGGGTATGGTTTATGTGAACTCCGGTACGGTTCACTGCTGATGTGAATGCAATAGTTCCAAATCGTGAAAGTGAACCACTATTAATGACGTATTATTTGTGGGTTTCACTCACTTTCCTGACGAGCATGACTGGCGCACTGCAAACAGAGAGTGATATATCTCCTTTCTGTTTGCGTTCATCGTTCTTAAGATCATTTGCAGTACATTCGTAAGACATATGTAAATGCCGTTATCTATCGAAGCTTTGTAAACAAAAAGAATGGTTCCAAAACCTAAATATATAAAAGTGCAGAGTAAAATGATATGCATTTGCCGCCTTCTCCTGCGAACAGATAAACAAACTGCATTTCGGACCAAAATAAAATAATATGAACACATTCCAGCAGGGGCAGTGGGAGGGGGGAGCAATCGAACTCTGGTTCGGGACATGCAACCAAGTGTGAAAGCACCCTCAAAGAAAGTTTTCAAATTTGCTACTTTAAACATTTTTTAAAGAAGAAATATGAACTGTACTAGTGTTGGGCGATATGGTCATTTTTCAAATGGAGTAAAGTTATATTGAACGGATTGCACGCAGATTACTTGAAATACTGCAATATATTGAAATACTGCAGACGATGTATGTCTGTGTGAAATGCGGTGTTGAAGTGAAATAGCAGAGCAATTTGATAGCTGAATTATAATAGGCTGCCTAATAAATAATAATAATAATTATTATTATTATTATTTAATACATTAATAGGAGAATGAGCCTAATATCGTCTTGACTACTGACATCTGCTGACATCTAAAGACATCTGCTATCGTCGATATTTCTGACTATCCTCTATACACGATACTATAATCTGTCATCACAATCGTAAACTGTACCTCACCTTCAGCATTACTCACCTTCAGAATTATTTAGGTGCCGTGCCGCTGCATGTCATGCCAAACCTCTGACAGCAGGCACATCATCAGTTTGAGATAATTTTTTGGAGATCTGCCTTTATGGAGATGGCCGATCAATCATCCCAAAGTCATTATCGGCCAATAGTGATCAGTAGCCATCGCTAGTCGATCAATCGGAGCACCCCTACTCGCTAGTGCATTAAAGTGACAGACAGACAAAGTCAGGCATGTTTATCTCTATCTACTTAATGCATATAATGCTCATTTGGGATTTGACATGTTAACAAATGCATTGCATTACATCATTTGAGCTTAAAATAATTGCTCACCCAGAAATTAACGTTTTGTCATTATATAATTTTTTTTTGTCTGTGTGTGTGAACAGTGTTTGTGAGGGATGGCCAGGATAGAGTGTGAGGTTAGTGGTTAGAGAGAGATCAGGAACAGGAAATAAATGTCACACAGCTGTTGCCAAGGCTGAGATATCGGTAGGGGTTTGTGTTTAAATACTTGTGTGACATTCATCCTGCAGTGGTGTTAGCCAAACAGCTGTGTGCTTTTCTGTGTGTGTCCGATTATCACTGCCACCCCATGAGCCAGACAGATCTGCAGAATGGAAGTCTATCCGTGAGGAACATAATCAGGATTCAGGCGTTCTTAGCAAGGAAAGAAGGTCACAAGAGTGTTGACCGTGACCGATCCCAGACTGCTCCAACCAGATGCAACTCACGGCTGGAAGAATTGAAGCCATTGCCTAATACAAATAAGCAAACATTTTTTATGTGATTATATCCATGCAGATATGCTTGAGTTGTTACTTTGGTATGGTAGTGTTGAAAAATTAGTTTTATAAGTACAAGAACCACTTTAAATATGTAAAAATCTAGTTGTTTACAGAAAGGATCAAGAATGAGTCAAAATATGCTGATTTGAGTAAGAGCATTTGGAGTGCTGCTTTGAGGTTTATCTCTGCAACTTTGGATGTCCTCTTTTTTGTAAAAGCTTATGGAAAGCTGATATGTGACTTAATATTGAAGTCAAAGGCTTAAGCATAGTCTTCATCTTCTCCAATTGTAAAGAGGAACATGTAAACTGCTGATGACGACACCAGGGAAATCAAAGCTGACATTTAATTTTGACACCTGCTGAGCACAATAAGAACATTTCTAGGATTTCATCAGCTGTTCCTTTTGCCAATTTTGTTATACTTGTTTTTTTTTTTTTTTATCACTGAACAAATTACTGCTTTTGAACTACTGTATACATGGTGTTTCACAGCAAGGTTTAAAAGAATGGGTTTATTTAAAAATTATTGTTTATTTAAAAATGAAGTTGTTGAACGGTAGCTTTCAATTAGCCCCAAAGCATTTAAATGGGAAATAAACAACTTGTTGTCATTATATGTTTAAAGCACCAATAGTTTACCAAAATTTGACACTGGGGTCTTTGAAATTGGAAATTCCGTCTCTCTGATTAATTGATTAATTTTATTAATTTATTGTTTAAACGGAATGATGTAAATCCTTAATAATAACAACAACAAAACAACAAGGTAGTTTGGTCTTCTCTTTGCCATAGTGATGTAGGGTATTTGATAGTAAACTGGAACCAGATAAAATCAGAACAAACTGTGAGCCTGTGAATTTTCCTGCAGTGACTTTGCCATTCCATACTTTATCTACATGTTGCTAATTTTACCAAACGCGGTATCGTAAAGACATTTTTTCGAATGTTGCAGCCTGTGTGAAATGCGCTAGGCTGTAAGTTACTACTTGTCCCTCTCATTCTGCAAATACATGCACGCACACTCATTTAATGAGAGACGTGGGTCACATTCTATAACATTCCGCTTGTAAACAAGGAGGCCTTAACTCTGAGTTCTTGTCATATTTTATTACCATTTTCTAAACTATAGTGAATAAACTGTGATAATGTTGAATGTGTCTGAATACATTTTTGTTTGACTGTATCTATTTGATAAATGAAGTTAACAAATTAACATTATAAAATTAAAAGTTTATGTTTTGGTTCTGTACCCAATATTAAAAATTTTTTGCAATAAAAATATCTCTGTCTGTACTCGGTATCAGCAAGTACCAAAAATAAAAGTATCGGTATCGGCCGAGTACGAAAAAAAGTGGTATCGGTGCATCACTACTAATTTTATAAGGGTTTTTAAAATTATTTTTGAATTAATTAATTGTTTTTAAATGAAAGTGTGCTTCGTTCTTCTCAATGTTGTATGAAAACTGCAGCGTTGATTAATATTAAAAACAGTCAATAAATGATTTAACAGTTTTGTTTTTCCCGCTTTGCCTATCTAGTGTTGCTATGTTTGGTTGGAAGATGCAGTTAAATCATCTCTAGGCTTGGTAATGGTTCGGGGTTAAACAGTGTCCACTAGCGTTAGCATGGCTCTCAGTATGAAGAAGTAGGAGGAGGATGCTGTTCAGCCCAAGGCACGCCTGTGTCAGCCTCATGCCGGATTTAGCATTTGGGTGGAGGTGCTAGTGGTGACTGTTCTCACTTGCCTTGAGGCTTTACCACAGAATCCAGAAGCGTCAACTTCCTCTTTAAAGTGAACACAGCACAGCCTAGTTTAGCAAGCTCCCTTAGAGGATCACTCATTTGGCCCCCTAGAGACTCGGCATGCTTGCTGTTCTAGCTTTCTAAGCACAGACGCTAATGAAGCTGATCTAAATGTTTTTCATCATACATCTGAGTAATGATATTTTCTATCACAAATATGCCAGATAATCAATGTATTTTTCAATGTTTATCTCCTATTTTGTTGATATGTTTGTGCACACACACACATTTTTGAGGAAATGTAGGTCACACTGAGTAGTAAGGTTATATCTTGCACTCTACATTTTAGTGGTTTAAAATGTATCTGAAACCACAGGCTGCCCACTAAGGTTTGAGAAATCTCACTTTAAATCACTTAGTCTAAATTTACAGGTTCTTAATCAGGTCAATGTTTAACATTACTACTTGTAAATTAATGCAGTGAATTACAGTGATTTATATATACATTAATCTCCATCACCATGATTTTTTGTTTTTTTGTTTTATGTATGCATGTTTGTATGCAAGCATACATGTATTTTGTATTATTCATATTTATTCATTTGTTTCACTTATATATTTATATATAAAATATGTCCCTTTAAAGTAGTAACCAAAAACAATTCTAAAAATGTACTCAATGAAGATGAGTTTGTTTGTTATTTGGAACAGATTTTGAGCCTGATTTTAGCTGATAAAAATCATCAAAGTAATCCACAAATAAACCACACTTCTTGTTAAAAGAAAAGCTGCATGTGAAATGAGTTTCGAGGGGCATTCTTTGGAGAGCATATGTGGTTAGTGGTCTTGTAGTAACAGTAACTTACAGGTTCTCTCTCTTGTCTTGTTTTGCCCTAATGCATCCAGAATTACTATTCTAAAATGGAAGTTCTGGTCCTGGATGATGATTGGTCAGTATGCTATACTAACAGCTGTGATGTAACTATTCTCGGTGTCTATCACTGCTGGTACTCCACTGTGTGTCACAGATGAAAGAGTCTGGTCATGTAAATGCATTGGATGAAAAAGAGTAATTTTTAAGGAGCGATGCCTGAGAATGAATGCTATTTTGTCTGTTGCATTAGACAGAAAGTGGCTTTAGTGAAAGATGAAATATTTCCATTATGCATGGAACATTCTAGAGTTGTTTGTCTGGGGCACAAAGAGGATGTTGCGAGTCATGCCTGCTGCATTTAAAACTGTTCTTTTTTTCTCTTCCTCCTCAGTTTCTTTTTTGTGCATGCTTACAGCTTCATCAGGCCTGAAAGTATCAGGCTAAAACGCAAGTGATTCTTCATAAAATCCAAACTGTATATGTAATTTCTTGTGTTCTTTTGAAATGGCTATTAGTTTCCTGAAGTAGTGGAAAAATATATGTGATAATTCACTGTCAGAGGCCTTAGAAGCTAAAAACATTGTTTTCTTTCTTTGTCACATTCCCACATTTTTCTGTCAGGGGGAGGTTCGCTTCCATTGTCAGAACTGATGTGAAATATGTATAGTGACATTTGCTCTGGGTGGAGTGGGGCAGGCTTTGAAGCAAACTTGGTGGACTTCCAGGGTAGGGCCCTATGATTTCAGAGATGCAGAAAACATGGATGGACTCGTAGAATCCAGTCATCAAAGTTTTATTTTCTGTATAATGTGGAATGTCACAGAATTTGGATGAAAAAAAATTATGTATTAGTGCTGTAAAATCAGACATTGCTATATGGACTATTGTCTCCATGGTAAAAACTGTCATTCATCAAGTAAATAAAAACTGAAATGTAATAGTTTTTGTCAATGTCTAGTATAGGTTGGGTTGAATTTTGGTTTTATGTTTTGTGTGTAACAGTATATTGTAAGGCTTGGGTAGTTTTTTGCACTTATTTCTGGCTTAGGAAGGAAATGCCTGCTCTATGTTGACAGGATAAGAGTGTTAGCAGGAAACATGTGGCAACCTTCACCAGTGAACTTTGACTTTGACCTCCCACAGCCTAAAATCTGCAGTCAACTAAACATTCAGTAGTCAAGAAAAGTCGTCTGTAGGGCTGCTCCGATCACGATCGGCTGATCGTTAATGCTAGCTTCTCAGTTAACTACGGCTCTGTGCAGTAACAGCTGCTCTATGTGAAATCATGCACCTGATTGAATTTACCCCTGATTAGAGAACCGGCTTTACTGACGAGATGCACATTAACGATCGGCCGATCATGATCAGAGCAGCCCTAGTCATCTGCCTTTCTTTTGGCCTTAACTGTGAAAAACCATACATTGAAATATCACTAAAGATTTTTTATAGAAGTAGCTGGACTATATATTGCATTATATATAATACATTATATATTATACAAATGAAAATTTTGCATAACAGTTTTATTGGATATTGGTTAGTAATTGATAATTGAATGGCATTTATTTATTTATTTTTTTACAATTACAGTAGTGACATCATCACATGGCACAGCAACTGGTTCTTTTTGTATCAGCAGCCAATGAGCTCACTGCTTTACATTCAAATACTCGGCTAGTGCAGTAAATAGCGGTTGCAGCACACTTCAGAAACCCCCAACCTGTCCCAGCTCCACCTGTAGAGATCTTCTACGGGGGTGATTCATGTATGCTATAAATGGGTTTTTTCATATATGCTATATGTGCAGCAGCAGTATTTCTTACATGCTCACAGAAGTGGATGTATTAGCAAAAGCAAGTCTTGTACTTAATCTGGTGCAGCAGCGTAGCAGATTTATTCCTCAAAGACCAAACACATTTTTACATCTAGATTACCTTTGCTGTCACTTTAAAAACACTGTTAAATGACTCTGCTAAAAATGCTCTTTAGCCAATTTCAAAATGAATATACATTTTTAAATATAAAAACTGATTTCTAGCACTGAAAAGATAAAATCTCATCGCCCAAAATCCTACTCTTCATAGTTGAAAATGAACTATTCTCTAGTATTTTACAGTGCAGTTTCAAATGTTTTGAGGTTGTGCAGATGAATTTATTCGGAAGATAACTTTAAAATGATTCACAAACGTGCACTAGGGCTGTCACTTTTTATTCAATATTCGAATATGCATTCGAACATGACGTGAAATATCCTTAATCGAACTATAAATAAAATATCCGGTTTTTAAAATGCCATGTGTAGCGCATTTTTTACAGTCTATGATTAGACCATTTGTTTTTTTATTTTATTCTTTGCCATATTATCCAGTAGAGGGCACTCTAGACGTATTGTAGCGTAGGCCCATGACCAAATCACGCGAATAAAAGCTAGTAGCCAGGCACGTCTGTGCGCTCCGAACATATGTTCTCCACCGCGGGGAACATTGTAAATAAAAAGAGCTGCACTTAATCCAGATCAAGTTGATAGACTGGTGTTTCTTGCAAACAATATTAAGAAATGAATTAGGCTAGGCTATATGACTTACTCCTGCTGCAGTCTAAGTTGTCACGTTATTGTTTAACGGAATCGTTTTTTCTGGAAAACAATAAAACTAACAGGTTGGGATTCACCTCACTGTAGAGAGCTGTCAGATTTCACTGAGAGTGAAGATCTAAACAGGCCTTTGCAGTCGTGTGTTGTCTTTGTGTCTCTCAGCTATCACAGTTACGTGATATCAACATTTTTTTAATTGCAGCTACTATGAGATGGGAATACTGTACTTTACGCTCAATAAACAAACATCTGTCACTAATTTAATTGGCCAATTTCTACTCAGGATCATAATCAAATAAATGTAACATTTAATAAAGCTGTTGTTGAGTGAATTACTTGTCCTCAATCAATCAAACTACATTATCATTAGCTTTAATGTGACTTGTAAGGGATGGGAATTTTTTTTTATTTGTATTTTTTTTCCAATTAATCAATGTCTTAATATGATCGAACCAGAATGTTCTTGAATATAAATTAACCAAATCTGTCATCTGGTATTGAGTCTACAACAAATTGCTTTTAGTCAAGGAATATTTTAATAAAATGTATTTAATATACAAATGGTTTGAATTATATATATGCTACCATTTAAAAGTTTGGGGTTATCAAGATTTTATTTTTACTGTATGTTTTTCCTTCTTGCTTATGCTCACCGAGACTTCATATATTTGACCAAAAATACAGTAAAAATTTTAATATTTTGAAATATTACGTTAATTTACGTTCTCTATTATAATATGTTTTAAAATGTAATTTATTCCTTTGATGAAAAGCTTGATTTATAACTATTACTTTAAGCAACATTTACAGTATAATAATGTTAGTACTGTTATTTAGTTGCAGTATCCCACTGTAATATTATTATAAAAATTATATGTGACCCTGGACCACAAAACCTCTTACGTGTCAGTTTTTTTAATTGAGATTTATACATCTGCTAGCTGAATAAGCTTTCCATTGATGTATGGTTTGTTAGGATAGGACAAACTTTGGCCGAGAAATAACTATTTGAAAATCTGGAATTTTAGGGTGCAAAAAAATCTAAATACTGAGAAAATTACCTTTAAAGTTGTCTATATTAAGTTCTTAGCAATGCATATTACCAATTAAAAATTAAATTTTGATATATTTATGGTAGAACATTTACCAAATAACTTCATGGAACATGAGCTTTACTTAATATCCTAATGATTTTTTACATAAAAAAAAAAGAGAAAAATCTATAATTTTGACCCATATAATGTATTTTTGGCTATTGCTACAACTATACCCCAGCGATTTAAGACTGGTTTTGTGGTCCAGGGTCACATATATTTTTACTGTATTAAACTATTTTTTCTCTACAGCAATTCATTGTATTTATTTAAGAAATACTGTAATTACTTTTTTTTCATAAGGTGGATTGAATTTGGCATTTAATAAGTAAATGGAAAATAACATACTCTGAGTTTTAAAACATAAAACAGACAGTAGCCTTTTATGAACATGTAAGCTGAAATGGCAGCTGGAATTTTTTTTTTTTTTTTTTTTTTACTGTATTCATGGTAGTACTCAAGTCAAAAAAAAAGAAGTGATTATAAATATATGATTTGTTCTTAATCAGTACTGCAGTAAACCAGATGTCTATTTTAATCATTTATTTAATTTAATCATGAACTCCTTTTTTTATGAACACTATAACTATAATTATAATGACTAAAACATCTAAGCATGTGCTTGCAGTAAGGTCATGTTTGCTGTTACACTTCAGAAAAAAATGCATTCATGATTTTATGAAATACTAATAATATTTTTTAATACTGAAAATGCTGATTGGTTGTATGCATGTTGGGACCAAATAGTGGATTGCTCTGTAAATATTAATTCATGACATTTCTTTTTTCAGAAGCAAAAAAATAATATAGCTGGTGAAGTTTATGAAATTTGGTTGATTTGATGGATTTATTTGAAATTAAAATATTTTGTAACAAATGTTTTTACAGTCAATTAGCTATTCAACTAGTAAAATAGCTATTGAATTGCATAGTTTGGGTGCATTTGAATTTGATATTTTTATGTAAAGAGTCAGAAGGCTCTGTGTATAATTTGCAGCAAGGACAGACTTTGAGAGCTTTCAGTGATGAGTGAGGGGTTAAATGTTCTTGTTATTGCAGTCCAATCCAAAAACAACAAGACCACCGTCAGCCGATCCTAACACGGCACACTGCTTACTGACTGATAACAGCTTCTAATGTCATGTATTATCTGTGCTGGAAACTCACCGTTTAGTTCTGTGTAGAGGATGACTCTCTGTGTGTGTGTGTGTGTGTGTGTGTGTGTGTGTGAGAGAGAGAGAGAGAGAGAGAGAGAGTGAATGCTGATTAGGTTGCATAAAACCAAAATTCAGATAAGGAACTGTTAAAGCCCCATGACCTAATTAATCCAACACAAATTTTCTCCTGATTAGTTTGTGATTTTGCATAATTTTCTGCAAAATTCTGTTGAGGACAAAATAAAGGAGAGAGCAGTGAAAACATGCTGTTTGCCCAAATGCTCAAATGAAAATGCTTGACCAAAGTTTCGGCCTCGTGTTAGACCATGAGTAGCATTACTGCAGCTCAAAGGACTACTTTTAAATGTCAATGCTATTAAACAGGATGTGTTGTTTTTTTAGGTAGCTGGCTGTAAATGTGTTTGACAACATAACGAACTTGCTCAACAAGATCTCATCAAACTGTTGTTCTGTAGTTAGATACCTGATATACGTAGTTTGATAGCCCTTGTGGCCTTGCTGACATGGCATTTTGAAATGTGCATGAAACTGAAGTTTCACACACGTGTAGAGAATGTTTTGTGTCTCAAACTATTTTTTAACATCTGCTCTTGGAAAAATGGCATAAATCAATACTTTTGTTAACTTGATTCATTCCGTTCCTTAGTTAAATTATTAAAATAATTGGTTTTGAGTAAGTATAGCCTAATTCTGTGCATTGTACAGTACAGACAGAGTTTGTTTGTGGTTTGTAAGTGGCTTTATTTATTAATTTACCAATACAGTTTTTAGTAGGAATGCACGATAAATATGGGCTGATATTTAATGTGCATGTTGTCAGTAAAGCCAGTTCAGTAATCAGTGGTAAATCTCGACACATGCATGGTTTCACGTGCAGCAGCATTTACTACACAGAGCTGTTGCTCATTGACAAGCTGTGCAAAACATCGTCCGATATTTATCGTGCATTCATAGTTTTTAGTATCACATGTTTCTACTACACTGCATATTGCAATTGTACAAGTTCAGTGATTCCCATCTTTGATCTGTTTGTCCACAGGCTTTGGATCAGGACAGAAATTCATTGCAGAAAGTCAAGAAGTCAGTCAAAGCCATTTATAACTCTGGTCAAGGTATGTTCACAACCACGCACACACAGATACTGGTTTTTTTAAGGCTGTAATACAAACAAACACACATTCAATTCATAGTCACAAATTTTTAATAGGCATTGCCTTTTATATGGCAGTGTGCAGTATTTTTAGTGATTGCAGATTAATTTGCTTGTAATATTGTTAAAACAAATGGCTAGATTACATTTAGCATGAACATGTTTCTGGTTGACGCCACACCAGCTAGTTTCATCCACCCACCTACACAAACACCAACCTACCTAATCTCTTTCACACTCTATAGATGCATTCTGCACTCAGGTGTGTGTGTTTTTTTCTATATATCGTTCTATTGAAATAAAACAAAGCAGGATCCAATTTTATCATACAGATACAGACCGAAATGTATTTTGTAATTTCTTTAAGGTGGAAATATATTTTTTCTGTTAAATGGCTAAATATGCACAGTTATTGATTGTACCTATTAAAATCAATAATAAATAATAAATAAAAAACAATAGAACAATAAAACTGTCCCAATATATGTACCGTATTTTCCAGACTATAAGTCAAACTTTTTTTCATAGTTTGGCTGGTCCAGCGACTTATAGTCAGGTGCGACTTATTTATCAAAATTAATTTGAAATGAACCGAGAGAAATGAACCAAGAGAAATGAACCAATAGAAAACATTACCGTCTACAGCCGTGAGAGGGTGCTCTATGCCGCTCATTGCTCCTGTAGTCTACACTGAAAACATAGAGCGCCCTCTCGCGGCTGTAGACGGTAATGTTTTCTCTTGGTTCTAAATAAATGTGACTTATAGTCCAGTGCGACTTATATGTTTTTTTTTTTTTTCTCATCATGACGTATTTTTGGACTGATGCGACTTATACTCAGGTGCGACTTATAGTCCGAAAAATACGGTATGTATATTTATATATTCCTTCACTGTGTTACAGGTTTTTTTTTTTTATAAATACTGTTACTTTGATTTTTTTTTTCAAAGAATCCAGTAAAAAGGGACCATTGATTCCACAAATTAAGCAGCACATTTTTTTTTTGTTACATTTGATAATAAGAAATGTTTCTTGAGCACCAAATTAGCATATTAGAATGATTCCTGAAGGACCATGTGACACTGAAGACTGAACACTGAAGAATGGCTGCTGAAAATTCAGCTTTGCATCACAGGAATAAATTACATTTTAAAATACATTATAATAGAAAACAGTTATTATATTATCAAATATTATATATGTATTATCAAATAAGCTTTGGTAAGCATAAGAGATGTTTAAAAAAATCATCCCAACCCCAAATGTTTTCATGGTAGTGTATACTGTATTTTCGCATCAGTCCAAAAATACGTCATGATGAGGAAAAAAACATATATAAGTCGCACTGGACTATAAGTCGCATTTATTTATAACCAAGAACCAAGAGAAAACATTACCGTCTACAGCCGCGAGAGGGCGCTCTATGCTGCTCAGTGGTAGGCTACAGGAGCACTGAGCAGCATCTCTTGCAGCATAGAGCGCCCTCTGGCGGCTGTAGACGGTAATGTTTTCTCTTGGTTCATTTGTCTTAGTTCATTTCTCTTGGTTCATGTCAAATTAATTTTGATAAATAAGTCGCACCAGACTTTAAGTCGCAGGATCAGCCAAACTATGAAAAAAAGTGCGACTTGTAGTCCGGAAAATACGGTAATAAAATGTATTGATTTAGATTGTTATAGCTCAATGGGATTTATCAAAAGATAAAAACATTATTTGTCTTGATTAACCTCTAAAATTCTAATAAAAATAGAAAATGCATAAAATGTTTAATATAATGACTCCCTTCAACCTAATCATGGTTACATTAGCAGAAAAGTTTGATTTCAAAGGTGCAGAAAGTTTGAGGTTGCAATTTGATATAAGCCAACATTCCTAGAGTACAAAATAATTTGCACTGATGAATGATGTACATTAATACCAGTGAAATTTACCTAGGAAGTGAATGATTTCATGCTGTCTTCAAGGAACTAGACAACACGCTTCCATAGTCTTGATCATGGATGTGTACTCTTCAAATGCATGACGTTGATTTGTTTGGATTGTGTTCGTTTGTTAATCTTTTATTAGATCATATTCAGAATGAAGAGACATACACCCAGGCTTTGGATAAGTTTGGCAGTAACTTCATCAGTTGGGATAATCCAGATCTGGGCACAGCCTTCGTTAAATTCTCCACTCTTACTAAAGAGCTCTCCACCCTCCTCAAGAACCTGGTGAGTCCTCCATGTAAACATATCTTAAAGGCAGAAAGAAAGGACACCCAAGACTGAATGGATTTAAACGTGTCTCTTTTCTTGATAGAAAGAGATCTGTACAACATCCTTTTTTGTTCTTCGGGTGCACTAGTGAAGTCATGAGTTGAACTGTCAGAACACAGATTGTTTTGGTTAGTGCTGAAGCCCAATGTAAGGACAGATTTAAGGATTTATAGCATATGAGATCTCTTCAGAGCGAATCAGCCTCTGTGAAAGGTGTTAAAGAGCTTAAAGTGTGTGTGCTTCTACACAGGTTGTAGAGTTTTCTGCGTTGGTGTTGGAGGCGGATGCGTTCAGACGACAGAGATGTGTGAAATGTGTGAAAATTGTGTGTCTGGTGGATGTGTGAGTGAGAGGGTCATTTGTCATCCATACTGCTCTCTCTTCCTGGCAGAAACGTGGAGATAGAGCCATAAATTTTGAGTGTAGGAGTTGCAGTAGCTACAGCGCGTCTCCTTTTCACCCCTCACACGCACGCAAACAGAAACACACACATTCCTAAATCACTGTGTGAATGCTGTGGAAGGGAAGTCATATCTGTGTGAGCAGAGGCTCACTGTTCCAGCTCTACACAGCTGCTCAACATTGTGCTGAAAAAAGTGGCAAATGTGTTATTTTCCTTTTTTTTCACTTTTTATCTGTGTTCTGTCTAAATTTTAATTTTCAAAGTGCTTTCAGCCGACTGTTGACCGGATGTTGTCAACAAGAGAGAAGCTTTAAGGTCTCCCTGCGGTTTTCCAAGGGAAATGAAAACTTGATGTTTGAAAATGAAGAAATTAAGATTTCCATACCAAACGTAATAGCTGACAAGTGCTCCAAACCCCTCTTAAAATCATCAAATCAGACCAGCCTGACCAGATAACAAACCTTATTAATCTGTTATACTCTAGTCATTTAATGTTTGTCATTAACAAAGATAATGAACACATAATTTCTTACTTTATTAGTAATGTGAGAATTTCATAGTACACTGATGATATCAGATGGTGATATCATGGTTTTGTGATATGCTTCCTAATGATAACAATAATTGTGCATTGCAACTAATAGTATTATATGTCTCGTTGCAGTATAAAACACATCATTTGATTTTTCAGCTTAACAGCACATGTGGGCCAGTAAAGCAACTGGCATTGCATAAACTGGATTCTATATTACATTTTTGCTCGGACTATATACATGATTTTCCTCCAATGTGCTCATGTACAATTGTCATCCTCTCCTGTCAACAACAGCATTAACATTTCCCTGATTAATTTCCTCTGGTTTCTATTTCATCAGTATATCCTCTCCATTTCCACAATGTCCTCCTGAGGACCACAACTTCTCTGGAATGCTGATGGCTTAATATAGACAGATTACACGCACACTTGTCTTTCACATAGTGGGTTATCAGCATTCACAGTGTCTGCTAAGTCATTAAACTATTGGCATTGTGCTGTGTGGCTATTTGGTTTCTTTCTGCAACTAAGGCTTGAAAGACATGTTCAAGCTCAGTATAGCTCAGTCATCAGTAACTTAGCTGTATGAAACAGGGTTACACTGCAGAATTAATTATTTTGGTTTTCTGCTATCATTTCTCTCTCTCAAAAGAGGCACTTTGTTGTCGGGCAGCGGTGCTTTTATACTGTTTTGGCACTAAGCTGAGGTATTTATCACTCTGAAACAAGAGCCTCCATTTAGAGACACTGAAGAATAGTGAGGAAGAGAGGAAGTAGACAGAAATACTACATTATGGTTTGTCTCCCCATCAAAGCAATCCTTATTTATGAAAGCTTTACATTTGTATGAAATGATGAAGATTTTCAGTGCGGGTTACTCTTTGTTACAGCCTTTCTGTGTGATGGTGTATATTTCAGCATTGGTGTTCATTTGCCATCTGCATTATCAGCCAGAGGAGCCATTTATCACGTCAGACATTGGCACACACACACACACACTTGTCTTCAACAAATTTATATCACTATCTGCACTCTGACCTTTAACACACACACACAGTTGGATGGTTCCTGGTATTTAGTGCCCTATATGAAGAAAATCAAACACAGTTTTTAAAATGACTTTTTGTGCCATCATGATTTTTCATGGTTTTGAAAAATATTTTTGGTCTAGCTCAGGCAAAAAAACAACAACAACAAAAATAATTTTTGAAAGTAGTGTATTTATTATGAAAATAGGATATGCATGTCTGCGGACATAGACAAAATTGTGAAAGAAAGTTGTTTAAAATGCTGTAAAATGTTTCTGATGTTTTCTTTGACTTTACATGCTAGTGTATTTTTTTCTTTTATTTTAATTTTACAGATTTTTCCATACATTTATTGTTTCAGTGCCATTTAAAATAAGCAGTTACATCAATTTTATTTACAGTGTGCCAGATTTTTTTTTTTCATGTTAGGCTATGGTGGAGCAGTTGCCATATTAGTAGTAGCAGTAGTTGTAGTGGAAATCTGATTTGACATAATTTAGACATAAAATGCTATTGTAACGGTATACAAACTCCACAATTACGAGAAGGAAGAGGCGGGAACCGGCGAACACTTAAATCAAACTTTAATAACCAAAATAAACACAAAACAGCGCGACAGCCCCTCACGGACGACTGCCGCGCACAAACAAAAACAAACACAAAATTAAGCCCAGGCCTGGTCCTTTTTCATCCTTCACTGTCGTCGCTCCTCTTTTGTATCCTTCCGATCTCCTTCGTGGGACTCGAGACCGGTGAGTGGAGCAGATGTCGATCATTTCCCAATCACTCCACCGGCCTCGCTCTGTTCCCACGGCTCTCGGCCCCGCCCCACTCATCACAGCTATGTTTCAAAAGTTTTCCATATTTTATTCTCTGTAGGCCTATCTTTAGGTTGAGCTTTTTATATATTGTTATATTATAAAGTTTTTCTTTACTTTCTGCTGAATACTATTTTTTTTTTTTTTAAATACTTGTTTTTTGTTTTAATACTGATTATTATAAAGGTTATCGGTTAAAACTAATTATTGGATATCAATTTTAGCTAGTTTTCTTAGAGGTACACAATAAATATTTTTTTTCCTTAACATTTTTTAAAGTGTCTTATTTTAACTAAAGGTTTTATATTTATAATATCAGTCATTTATTGTTGGTTACTGGCCATGAACATAATTATCCAGAATTTCAATATCTGTGCATCCCTGTATTCTTGGCAAATAAACATGTATAGAGTATACAGTCTAAATCATTTTAATGTATTTTAAAGTTGTGTAATGCCAGAATTGGTCCTAAATCTGTTATTCTTGTTGCACGTTTTTTTTCAGGTGAAGTAAATTTCTCTTAAGGTTTTAGGAGACAATGCAGTGTCACAGTGGGTCTCATCTTATTACCTGAGTCCAAACTATCTGGCCTCTTGTGTATGAAACATTTATGTTGATTAATTTAAAAGATCTCTCCTGCAGTATCAAATGACAAAGCAGGTCTGCTCATCCTGATACGGTTGTCTCTCTCTCTCAACGGGCTCTTTTTGCAGATGGCTGTATTTGATATGTTTTCTCTTATTTCTTCTGTGCTGTGCTTATGCTGTGCCAAGTGTCATGTATCGTATTAACACAGTTTCTGCTCTGTTTCACCATCTTTTCCTGCAGCTTCAGAATCTGAGTCATAATGTGATCTTCACACTGGACTCGCTGTTGAAAGGCGACCTGAAAGGCGTAAAGGGGGTGAGAGAAATTTACAGACCTTGTCTTATAGACCATCAGACACGCAGAGGCTAAATACACATGCAGATGCATGCAAACTTTTATCTACACTGCAAATAATTATTTTAATGTATGGTAAAAAAAAGGCAGCTGTGGTTGCCAGAATTTTACTGTTAAAAAATATGGTAGCAGCCTTTTAGGTTTTATGGTTTTAACTTAAATTTAGGACATATAGGCTATTCATTCCAACAATTAGTTAATTCGTTCCTACAACTTATTAATTTGTTAATGTTTCATTAATTTTGTTCCTTAACCCATGATTTAACTAAAATGAGGGAACAAATTAATAAATTGAACAAATTCTTAATTCATGGACCTGAAATCTTTCATTTCTCTTTTCATATGTTTACCACAAGTAAGAGATGCATGAACAGTAATAAAAAAAAGTGAATGAAAATAAAATAATTTTATTAGAAATTAGAAGGGTTAGACGGTGAGGATTTAGCAAAAGAAATAATGCCTTAATATGATTAATTTTTGTGGAAATTCATGACCAACTGGCAAACCAGAACAAAGCTGCATAAATGTATGTGCTCGGATTGCATCCAAAAGCATGGTCACAATGTAACATTTTCCAGCTAACCAGTTATTCCTCTAATAAACAAAGCTTATATACCACACTTGTCATAATCAGAGCTTATAATTTGTAAATAAATAATTGCTGGATTCCAAAAAGCAATTAAAACGCTTTAAGGAAAATGTATAGCTTACTTATAACTATGTAAGTAAAAGGCAATTTGTTTTCATAATATATATATATATATATATATATATATATATATATATATATATTAGCGCTGGTAAGCGATTAAAATTTTTAATCAAATTAATCACACATCACATTTTGAGAAATTACTCCCAAGAGTTAATTTAAAGTCGTTGTGTAAAAGCATCAAACAGGCATTACAAAAAGTAAGTTCAGCAAGAAATATTTTGTTTGATCAAATTTATGACATATAGCCTAATCTTTGGACCATGTGAGTAAATGATAACCGAATTGTCATTTTTGGTTGGGTGAACCGTAACTTTAATAATTTATTTTCCTTATATGATTATTATTACTATGAAAATATGAAATTATTTATTTAATGAAATGATACTCTAAATAATAAAGTAATACTGCCAGTAGGTGGTGGTAAATGTCTTAAATCATCAAGGCATGTATTCATTCATTTGATTTGTTCAAATGGCTGATTCAGTCAGGAGTGAAGTAAATGGTTCTTTATGAATGGATCATTGAATCATTAGGCTTGTTCGACTTGAAGCAGGTCATCACCATCAGACCGATCGTTGTGTGACATCAAAGTACTGCAAGAGCTTAGAGAGCAGACGACTCCTTGTGCCTTTGAATCGCTCATGGTACTTTGATGCACCGATATCATACACCGATCAGTCAGTGCAGTGCCACTTCAAAGCCAACACATATGCGAATGGTTCAATGCGCCAAATGGTTCACCAAATTCGTTCAAAACATGGATTAAGAAATTAAATGTTGCTGTGGGTTGCTCAGAGATAAACAGTTCTGCTTTATCTTCTGGTTGGCAAACTTAAGCAAAACAGACAACATTGTGTCTAAAATTACACAATATTAACTTCTTAATGAACTGTTGTATAAGAGGAGTATCACATTTGCACTAATGTGATATTGCACTTAGCCTCCTTTTCGTGTGATGTTTCTTAACTATGTGATGTAAATACAAATCTGATTCCAAAAAAGTTGGGACACTGTACAAATTGAGTAAAAAAGGAATGGAATAATTTACAAATCTCAAAAATGTATTCACAGTAGAATACAGATAACATATCGAATGTTGAAAGTGAGACATTTTGAAATGTCATGCCAAATATTGGCTCATTTTGGATTTCATGAGAGCTACACATTCCAAAAAAGTTGGGACAGGTAGCTATAAAAGGCCGGAAAAGTTAAATGTACATATAAGGAACAGCTGGAGGACCAATTTGCAACTTATTAGGTCAGTTGGCAACATGATTGGGTATAAAAAGAGCCTCTCAGAGTGGCAGTGTCACTCAGAAGTCAAGATGGGCAGAGGATCACAAATTTCCCCAATGCTGCTGCGGTGAAAAATAGTGGAGCAATATCAGAAAGGAGTTTCTCAGAGAAAAATTGCAAAGAGTTTGAAGTTATCATCATCTACAGTGCATAATATCATCCTAAGATTCAGAGAATCTGGAACAATCTCTGTGTGTAAGGGGTCAAGGCCGGAAAACCATACTGGACGCCCTTGATCTTCGGGCCCTTAGACGGCACTGCATCACATACAGGAATGCTACTGTAATGGAAATCACAACATGGGCTCAGGAATACTTCCAGAAAACATTGTCCGTGAACACAATCCACCGTGCCATTTGCCGTTGCCGTATCTAAATATGATCCAGAGGCGCAGGTGTTTTCTCTGGGCCAAGGCTCATTTAAAATAGACTGTGGCAGAGTGGAAAACTGTTCTGTGGTCAGACGAATCAAAATTTGAAGTTCTTTTGGGAAAAGAGGGATGCCATGTCATCCGGACAAAAGAGGACAAGGACAACCCAAGTTGTTATCAGTGCTCAGATCAGAAGCCTGCATCTCTGATGGTATGGGGTTGCATGAGTACGTGTGGCATGGGCAGTTTACACATCTGGAAAGGCACCATCAATGCTGAAAGGTAAATCCAAGTTCTAGAACAACATATGCTCCCATCCAGAAGTCGTCTCTTTCAGGGAAGACCTTGCATTTTCCAACATGACAATGCAAGACCACAAACTGTATCAATTACAACATCACAAACTGTATCAATTACAATATCATGGCTGCGTAGAAGAAGAATCTGGGTACTGAAATGGCCAGCATGTAGTCAATATCTTTCACCCATAAAAACATTTGGTGCATCATAAAGAAGAAGATGCGACAAAGAAGTCCTAAGACAGTTGAGCAACTAGAAGCCTGTATTAGACAAGAATGGGACAACATTCCTATTCCTAAACTAGAGCACCTTGTCTCCTCAGTCCCCAGATGTTTGCAGACTGCTAAAAAAAGAAGAGGGGATGCCACACAGTGGTAAACATGGTCTTTTTTGAGATGCATTGATGCCATGAAATTTAAAATCTTATTTATTTAAATCAACTTATTTTTCTCTTAAAATGAAACATTTTCTCAGTTTAAACATTTGATATGTCATCTATGTGTATTCTGAATAAAATATTGAAATTTGAAACTTACACATCATTTTTATTCAAAATTTGTAGTGTCCCAACTTTTTTGGAATCGGGTTTGTGTGAGACATAATCTGAGACACAAATGGGCGTTTTGCCCCATATCTTGAATTTTAGGGATATTTTCTAGGCTCCATCATGCAGTAAGTTGTTGCCCTGCCTCATATTTGTCATCAATCGACTGTATGAAATGGCAGATGATTCACATGGGTCTGGGATGTATGTATGTATGTATGTATATATGTGTGTGTGTGTGTGTGTGTGTGTGTGTGTGTGTGTGTGTGTGTGTGTGTGTGTGTGTGTGTGTGTGTGTGTGTGTGTGTGTGTGTGTGTGTGTGTGTGTGTGTGTAAAATAATTAAGCTAACAGATTTAAACAGAAGTGTGGCACAGTGCTCCAAAAACAAGTTCACGGAAAGGATGACAACGTGCATTCTGTTTGCTTGCTTTATTTTACAAAATCAATAATCTTCCATTTTTATTGTGTACAAAAATAAAGGTGAACACTTTTGCAGATTAAATCTTACTCTCAAATTTATTTATTTTTTTTATTTTCAGCTGTTAGAACACGCCAGCCTTCGCGCGCACACCAGTGGCGAGGTCAGAAATTTTAAACTGAGTGGACCTTGGTGGAATAGGGTGGACCTGAATGACTACTCTCAAATTACACAAATTTTACAATATAGGATAAAATCACTATACAGTTCAGATAAGTTAAATGTGATTGATTGTTAGCCAATAAATTCATGAATATACAACAAAATACATTTACAAGCAGCTACAAGGAAGACAAATATAGATATTGTACTGCTATATGACCACTGTAGCAAGACATCAGTGTTCAATAATTGTGTTCATTTTAAACTGGAATAACCTGGTTCACTAACTTACTGTGCCAAGGCCAAATCTCTGACAGCATTATACTTTGAGAGCGATCAGATGTTGCTTACATTCAGGGGCGTAACCATCTTTTCAAACGTGAGGGGGACAGAAATTACATATATATATATATATATAAAACATTACAATATAACATTTCTGTAATCTATATAGCCTACCAGTAAACAGTTTTTGAAGAGTAAGATTTTTAATGTTTTTATAGCCGTCTCATCTGCTCACCAAGCCTGCATTTATTTGATCCAAAGTACATCTAAAAAAAAAAGGTAATATTGTGAAATATTTTTACTATTTAAAATAACTTTTCTATTTGAATATATTTTACCATTTTTCCTGTGATCAAAGGTGAATTTTCAGCATCATTACTCCAGTTTTCTGTGTCACATCCTTCAGAAATCAAATCATTCTAATATGCTGATTACCAATATTTAAAACAGTTTGAGTACATTTTTTTCAGTGTACTTTGATGAATAGAAGGATCCAAAGATCAGCATTTATGTGAAATAAAAAGACTTTGCAACATTATACAGTGTATCATTCAAAATCTTAGAGTCAGCATAATTTATATTTTATGGAAAAGAAATTATAGAAATGAATACTTTTATTTAGGAAGGATTCTTTAAATTGATCAAATGTGATGATAAAGACATCATTTTACAAAATTATTATATTTCAGATAAATGCCGTTCTTCTGAACTTTTCTATTCATCAAAGAAACCTGAAAAAAAAATCTACCCAGCTGTTTTCAACATTATCATTATTATTATTTTATTTTTTTGAGTAGCAAATCAGAATATCAGAATTATTTCTGAAGGATAGTGTGACTGGAGTAATGATGGTAAAATAAATCAGCTTTGAAATCTCAATAAATTACATTTTGAAATATATTCAAATAGAAAACAGTTTTTTTAAATAGTCTAGTAAAAATATTTCACAATTTTACTGTTTAGCTGTACTTTTCATCAAATAAATACAGGCTTGGTGAACAGAAGAGACTTGACAGGTAGTGGATATGCGCATTGATAATTGGCTTAGAAATCTATAACTACTGGACAATAACAAATAATAATGATTTTTTTATATACTACAAACACTTTTTTCACATAAGTTATAATAGTTTCTATACTGTAATAAATGCTATGTCAATTAGCACTGCATTGTTCATATACTTTATCACCTGCTGGAGATGAGTTGAAAAACCATATATTGTTGCAGTCGTATGTTAATTGTCTTCGTGTTTCCAAAAGTGTCTGTTTTTCTGTGAAAACAACTGTTTTCATACAGCGATAGCTGGACGCTGTTGTCCATATTAGTAGTTTCCTGTTATGACTTTCAAGGCGAGAGCGCGCTCCAGCTTCGAGTATGAATGAAACACACATTGCAGGAGAGCTTAGCTCTCCGTGATGTTCATATCGCCTTCTGAAAATGTGCGGGGGACAAATTTCCATGATATTAAAAGTGTGGGGGACACGTCAAAACTTTGTGTACCACTTAGCAGCAAAAGACTAGACTTGCAAATTATTTTTCGCGAAAACTGGCGTAAATGCAATATTACTCCGTAAATAGGGCAGAGCAGGTGGTTCATAAAGTGTGGATAAATCAGCTGGTATGTTGCTTTTCTCGACGATTAGCCTGGGTTGATGTTGATGTTTCAGGTTATGTTCTTGTTTTTTTTATATATATATTTAATTAAAGATGTCTGTTTCGACATGCTCCTCTTGTGTCATGCGTGTTAAAAGTTTACTTCACTAGCAGACGTAAACTCATCTTCCCACCCCCCAACAATACGCGATTGGCTAAACAGTACTAATAAGCTTATTGATTGGCTGTTGCAGTAAGGCAATTATATGAAAAGGTTTTCGCTCTACAGTAGTTATTTTTTTTATGAAACTTCATGTACGTGTTTAAGTGTTTAGTATGTCACATATGCAGGATTTTTTTCGGCTTTCCCACATTTCTTTTTTTTTTTTGTCTGTTCTGATTGGGTGGGCCAGCCATCAGTTTGAGTGGGCCAGTGCCACCCTGGCCCTTATGTAGCCTCGCCCCTGGCGCACACAATTCAATTCAAACTTTCATCTCAGTCTGTTTATTATCAACATAAAATACAATCAACCAAACATATAAAAGGTTACACTGATCAGTTTAAATAGACCATAGTATAACTGTCCACTTTGCTGTTCTGCCATAACATTTTTGCTCATGTGAAGCGGATGATCTTTTACATCTATATGCGAATGTGTGTAAAGTACAAGCCTAGTTTACATTATAAATAATAGTTTAACATTTAAATACATTGCGAATATGGAAACATTTAGAATTGTGCAGAATGACATGTAAGCTATAACCTCCAAATACATCCAGCCAATCCCGCTCTCGCTCGTCCTCATATGCATGCGTGCACGGTCACGATCTAATGCACTGTAAATGTTGGATTTTTAAAAACAAATAACCAGAACTGCCTACTGGAAGGCAAAAAAATAAAATAAAAAATAAAATTTCACATTTTCTGAAACAGTATCCAGCACGATCAAATTAAGTACTGGTCGTAATACTCACTTCATGTGGGCAACAGTCTGTTTTGCTGCAGCAGCGCCGATGGAAGCAGTTCAGTGGCTGCGCAGCACTTCCACGCGCGCCACAGTTACGTTTGTATTAATTACAATCAGTTGAAAACATTGCAAATGTGTTTTAAAATTCAACATTGAGTACCATGAAACCATTTAAAGAGGCAAGTTTAGCGGTCTCCATACCGGAATAGGAAACAGTCAACAAAGTAAAATGATCTCAAACGTATGCCGCACTCTCTTTATATTATCAAATTATTATTATCACATCTATTCATTTTACAATTCTGCTATTAGCATTTTATTCAGACTAAACCCCCTTTAATTAGGGTGAGAAAGGATTTTATTTGTACATTTTTTTGGGCTTTTGCGCATCCGCTCTAATAGACGCATTTTGTAGCATTAAGGTTAACAATTAACCGATGTCACAAACTAAACTAGTCTGCTGTGGTCTTAATCTAATGCACTGAAACTGAGTGTGGTAAAGTGTTGCTATCTCTAATCTCGTGCTTATCAGAAGATCGACAGTCTGGCTACCACACCAGTGGTCAATTAGAGCCTACTAATAGATCTGTCATTTACCACAAGTAACCGTAATGGTCATATCTATGATTGGTGCTCCAGATATTCAGCACAATAATGATGTGATGAGGCTGTCACAGTCCTAATCTGCTGTTTACTTTAGTGCTGGAAAGATATCATCCCTCCACACATGTACATGGGTTAACTCAGCTCTGTCTCTGTCATTGGATTTTGGGTGTGACATCTGCTTTGTTGTAAACATGAGGGAGTCTAATTACTGCACCTGGCTCATTACTATTTTTCCTTTTTTTTTTTTTTTTCTCAGGACCTGAAAAAACCCTTTGACAAGGCATGGAAGGACTATGAAACCAAGTTGTAAGTTTGCTTTATGCGTGTTAGCTGAGTGTTTCTGTATACACATTTGTCCATTCATACCGATTAATTTCTGTCTGTGGGCTGTTGCAATTATCAGATGCATTTTACAGTAATCTCCCCCACAGATGTGAGAATAATATGAAATAAAAACAGGACTCTATTTGTCAGCTGAGATGAGTTTGTTCTAAATATACAAATATTTTATTGCTTTTTAATGAACAAATTTAACGGCAATCTTACAGTACAAAGATCGAGAAGGAAAAACGTGAGCACGCCAAGCAGCATGGGATGATCCGAACCGAGATCACTGGTGCTGAGATCGCTGAAGAGATGGAGAAAGAACGGAGGCTTTTCCAACTACAGATGTGTGAGGTCTGTAGTGCATTTGGTTGGAGAACCTGTCTTCCTCACCAGAAATATGCCATAGTTGATATTGTTTTTATTTTGGTTATTATGTGTCTATATTAATGAATTAATTCAATTATTTGGAATAAACACTTTTTTTAACAGAAAATTAATTAGCATCTATATTTTATACGTGTACATGGTCAGTGAATTTTTTTTCTACTAGTGCTCTCACAACCCAAAATATTTTGTTGTATGGGCAGCAGAGATATCTGATATCAGATTAGGATATAAATGTTTATTTTATGGGTTCATAATCATCAGTGTTGACTTCTCATTAGCAAGTATAGCTGTGTTTTTTTTTATGTACATGTTAATAAATAGTATTTGTCAATAGGAATTGCATTTTGAATTTATTTCATTCTGCATTAAGGGTTTGTGAGGGGTAGGTTTAATGTTATGTATCTTGGGAAAAAAATAACTTCAGGTTGCCTTTCAAATGTATTGGACCAAATGGCGTGACAAAATCTAATATTTAATTGAATTTCCTAATTTTCCACTTAATTTAGCATTAATGTAGAGAAGGCATTAGTATATTGCTGGTATATTGGTATATTGAATTAAGTCTATAACATAATTCATGATTGTCTAGACATTTTACCAATTTTATGTAATTGGATGTTCCCAGTTTTCCTTTCTTAGTGGTTACACATGAGAATACACATGAGTTCTCAACAAGGCATGTAATTTTAAGTAAAATCTAAAGATGAGAGCAATGAATAATACATTATGCAGTAAGGTGACTCAGATACAGAAAGAAGCAAAATAAATTACAAACTCTAGCGAGCACATACAACACACCTACTACATGCATTATATGAAAACAAAGATGTTCACACACTGTAACTTAATTAGGAAACTAATCAAAAGTTATGAACACATGCATTCACACTCTAAGATAAGCGGAATATGTGCTATCTCACCCCAGGATATATTCAGACATACCAGGGACCAAAAAGATGGATTAAATTTCTGAGCAGAGCCAGTAATAGTTATCTGGCATGACTTTGCAAGATATTCTGGAATTTACCCCTCTGGGCTAAACCGGGATTACAATGATGTTTAATTCATTTGTTTTGTGGGATTGGTTTTTCACTGCATGTTCTTTGCAGATTTCAGATTTATAAAGTGAAATTATTGTCCTCTTTAGTTGCTTCTAATATAACAAAAGTATAACTACAAACATTTAGGCTACATTTAAAAATATGCTATGGAAGGGACCTGCTATTTTCCCTAGAATGATTATTTCGAATAACTATTTGTTTAAAATATTTTACAATAATTTAATTTAATTTGTTCTACTGTTGAGATTACTAAACTCTGTTGTGACCAAAGTATGTTTGTTTCCACAGTACCTAATCAAAGTGAATGAAATAAAGACCAAAAAAGGGGTAGACCTCCTTCAGAACTTGATCAAGTATTACCACGCCCAGTGCAAGTAAGTGACATTTCAATATACTATTTAACTATTGTCAACTATTAAAGGTAATACATCTGTTTAGTTTGTCGAACGGTCAGCATAAATGTATACTTGACGTGTTAATGCTCTATACAGAAAGTGTTATTGATCCATGTTACCTTGCAAATGTCATTGGCCTGAAGGTCTGAAAAAGGGATGAGCTATAAGAAAGAACCGAAAGTATAGCACTTTTTTTCTTTAGTCTAAAAGTCAAGATTATTTTAAGCTAGTGTTGTCTTTGCCCTGTCGATACATCAGCAGAAACCTGCAAGCTTATCTTGCACTTCAAGATTGTGATGGGTCATTATAAGACTGTCAAAGTTAATGTTTTGATTAGTTAAAAATGTTTAATGCATATTTTTTTTTTCGTGCTGATTTAGCAGTGTAATTGTGTTCTGTGTGATTTCTGAAACTTATCTTGTGATTTGATGAGACTTATCGGAAATCTAAAAGTTCCTGGTGCATGTAATACATTAATTATGCATATATTTGCACTGATATTATGACTCTTCATAAATTGAACAAAAAGTTATAATGACATAAAGGACAGATAATTCAGTTTTCTTTTTTTTAAAGTAACAAATGTATAAAACATTAGCTTTTCTCATAAACATTTATGAACTTTCACACACAAAAGAAAAAGAAAAGAAAAAGAATTAATCACAATGTAAATATTTCAATCAAGTTACAGACTTAGGCATTATGACACTTACTTTGCAAAACTCTCCACAGTTTGTTTGTTTGTTTGTTTGTCTGTTTGTTTGTTTAATTTGCTAAAAAAACACCAAGGTCACTCAAATGCAGATTCATGCTAAAACCTCATACATAAGCACACTGACTCATCCAATCTGACTCGGACACTCTTGACAGGTTGTTAGTGTTGATACGGTGTTAGTCATCTGTCAGTATTTGTGACACTGGCCCACAAAACCACAAAAACACCATAAAGTCTTAAGTGACAGGGGTACAGTCGTGGCCAAAAGTTTTGAGAATTACATAAATATTGGAAATTGGAGAAGTTGCTGCTTAAGTTTTTATAATAGCAATTTGCATATACTCCAGAATGTTATGAAGAGTGATCAAATGAATTGCATTGTCCTTCTTTGCCATGAAAATTAACTTAATCCCTAAAAAACCTTTCCACTGCATTTCATTGCTGTCATTAAAGGACCTGCTGAGATCATTTCAGTAATCGTCTTGTTAACTCAGGTGAGAATGTTGACGAGCACAAGGCTGGAGATCATTATGTCAGGCTGATTGGGTTAGAATGGCAGACTTGACATGTTAAAAGGAGGGTGATGCTTGAAATCATTGTTCTTCCATTGTTAACCATGGTGACCTGCAAAGAAACACGTGCAACCATCATTGCGTTGCATAAAAATGGCTTCACAGGCAAGGATATTGTGGCTACTAAGATTGCACCTACAGTAAATCAACAATTTATAGGATCATCAAGAACTTCAAGGAAAGAGGTTCAATTCTTGTAAAGAAGGCTTCAGGGTGTCCAAGAAAGTCCAGCAAGAGCCAGGATCGTCTCCTAAAGAGGATTCAGCTGCGGGATCGGAGGGCCACCAGTGCAGAGCTTGCTCAGGAATGGCAGCAGGCAGGTGTGAGCGCATCTGCACGCACAGTGAGGCGAAGACTTTTGGAAGATGGCCTGGTGTCAAGAAGGGCAGCAAAGAAGCTACTTCTCTCCAAAAAAAAACATCAGGGACAGATTGATCTTCTGCAGAAAGTATAGTGAATGGACTGCTGAGGACTGGGGCAAAGTCATATTCTCCGGTGAAGCCCCTTTCCGATTGTTTGGGGCATCTGGAAAAAGGCTTGTCAGGAGAAGAAAAGGTGAGCGCTATCATCAGTCCTGTGTCATGCCAACAGTAAAGCATCCTGACACCATTCATGTGTGGGGTTGCTTCTCATCCAAGGGAGTGGGCTCACTCACAATTCTGCCCAAAAACACAGCCATGAATAAAGTCTGGTACCAAAACACCCTCCAACAGCAACTTCTTCCAATAATCCAACAAAAGTTTGGTGAAGAACAATGCATTTTCCAGCACGATGGAGCACCGTGCCATAAGGCAAAATGGATAAATAAGTTGCTCGGGGACCAGAGTGTTGAAATTTTGGGTCCATGGCCTGGAAACTCCCCAGATCTTAATCCCATTGAGAACTTGTGGTCAATCCTCAAGAGGCGGGTGGACGAACAAAAACCCACTAATTCTGACAAACTCCAAGAAGTGATTATGAAAGAATGGGTTGCTATCAGTCAGGATTTGCCTCAGAAGTTGATTGAGAGCATGCCCAGTCGAATTGCGGAGGTCCTGAAAAAGAAGGGCCAACACTGCAAATACTGACTCTTTGCATAACTGTCATGTAATTGTCGATAAAAGCCTTTGAAACGTATGATCAAACATCTATGAACAAAGATCTAAAAGCAGTTTAGCAGCAAACTTTTTGAAAACCAATATTTATGTAATTCTCAAAACTTTTGGCCACGATTGTATATTTATAGCAGTAGCCAAAAATACAGTGTATGGGTCAAAATGATCAATTTATATTTTATGACAAAAATCATTAGAATATTCAGTAAAGATCATGTTCCATGATGATATTTTGTAAATTTCCTACCGTAATTATATCAAAACCTAATTTTTGATTAATAATATGCGTTGCTAAGCACTTATTTTGGGCAACTTTACAGGTGATTTTCTCCCGTCCTCTCTCTCTCTCTCTCTCTCTCTCTCTCTCTCTCTCTCTCTCTCTCTCTCTCTCTCTCTCTCTCTCTCTCTCTCTCTCTCTCTCTCTATATATATATATATATATATATATATATATATATATATATATATATATATATATATATATATATATATATATATGACTGGTTTTGTGGTCCAGGTTCACATTTAAAACTGGACATTTCCACCACAGGTACCCACAAAACTGAATGTTTTGTTTGTTAATTCAAATCTTTAAATGCTTCGAAGGTACTTTTGCTAACTATATGCTAAGCTCTATTTCAAAACTTGGATTAGTTAAATGTGCTAATGACATTGTAACTTATTAACTTTGCAGGCTTCTGTGTTGTGTTGAACGTCTATAATTCCTGATTGTATTGAAAACAAATATGTATAGCCTTTGTTGATAGCTAGTTTCAATATGAAAAATGTGTTAATTCAGTGTTTTTCTTTTTTTCCCAGCTTTTTCCAAGACGGCTTGAAGACGGCAGATAAACTAAAGCAGTACATAGAGAAATTAGCAGCTGATCTTTACAATGTATGTACCTCATTCTTTAACATAAATGTATTTGATTTGGTAAAACCATTAGTTTACTTTATGTATTGGACTTGGCATTTAAAAATATTTGATCAATATCTGAGCCACATTATATTTTGTTTAGTGTGTAGTCATTTAAATAAAATAAAAAAACCTTTTACTTCCTTGTTTCTTTTAGAACTGCATTTCACTTCTGTGTTTCATTATATTCTTTCCTAAGATCTATAATAAAATAATTGTGCATTGACTAAGGCATGTTTTACCTTGCTGGACTTGGACAATCATTCAAAATATGAAAGTAAAATAATGCAACTACAAATAATAATTCTTAACATGAGAATATAAAAACAGTGTTGCAAAGTGAAATTTTGCCGTACATTACAATGTCGAGATTATGTCCTGCACCCCTAATACTGTGTGTGTGTCACACCTGTGTAAAAAGTTATTTTTGCTTTTTGTGTGATGTAGATAAAACAAACACAAGATGAAGAGAAAAAGCAGCTCACAGCATTAAGGGATCTCATTAAATCTTCTCTACAGCTGGAACAAAAGGAGGTAGGTGCAGAATGTGGTGTGCCTCAGGGCTCAGTTTTGGGACAAATGCTAATTCTTAATTGCCCAAAACTAGTTTGTAAAAGTCAATCAAGTCACTTGTTTGGGGTTAAATTATTCCAAAGTTCATTACATTTACATATTTACCCCATGTAAATGTAAATATATTCAGTGTTTAAAATTATGTACACATGTAGAATTTTAGTTGATCCTTTAATGGCATGACATCATGCAGAAAGAAACCTGAAGAGTTTAATTTTGCTGTACGTATGTGAATCTAATGCATAAACCCTCCCTAATGCTCGACCTGTACAGGGGAGAGTGTGAGAGGGGGTGCCCAGTGCTGTACCATGCTGGTAGCCAGTATGAAATCGGGCTTGCTGGTAACCAGTATTGTGCCCCACTGGTTACTCAGTGAAAAGCTGCTGACTCTGTCATGTTTAATAAGGAAAATAAATGACAATTAATAAGTAGTTAGTCATTGAATGTTTGTTTTAAGTGCTAACACATTGTCATCAACAAACTTGCATTTAATTATGGTAACATGGTGAGAGACAAGACTGTAAGTTTGTACACATCATAGAGTAGTATGCTGTAGTGCATTTAAATGTTTTAACAAAACCAACACATACAGCCTACCATGGTTTTCACACCCTCTCTTATGTGTCTTTCAACCGCTTCCTGTGTGGATTGAAGTCTAGAAGAGTAAGTGTTCTGCATGTGCAGCATGAAGTGTTTATGTGATGGAGATCATTGTGTGTGTGCACAATAAATAAGTGGCTGTCAGATAAAGCTGATTTTTAAAAGGTTACAAATCTATTGAGAAATATTGAAAAATCTTCATTTATTTTATGAAAATGCTGTGCATACAGTTTTTGTCTGGATTGGTGACTGCATATAGCTGTTTAAAGCACCATATGTGTGTGTTTCTGCAGGACTCTCAGAGCAAACAGGGTGGCTACAGTATGCACCAGTTGCAGGGAAACAAAGAGTTTGGCAGTGAGAAGAAAGGCTATCTGCTGAAGAAGAGTGATGGGTACACACACACACACATGCATGCCCAAATTAGATGTGATGTCTAGTCAACCTGAGATCTTGCTCTCTGCTATGAGTGGTGTTATGCAGTATAAAATTGTTGTGTTATAGATTGAGGAAGGTGTGGCAGAGGAGGAAGTGTTCAGTTAAAGGAGGAATTCTTACCATCTCTCATGCCACTGTGAGTAACTCGGACACACTCTTGTGATTTAATTGGTTTACTATAAACCATGTCATCCTATAATCAGCCTAATAAAACTGAAGTCTGACATTTACAGTGAAAAGACTTCATCAGCTTTCTGAACTTTGTCTGAATGTCTCCATAACAACCTAGCCATCCCACTATGTCCCTTTTTAAAGCTAGGGTAGGGTAGGACAATTTTCTTTTCTTTTTTTTCTTCTTCAAGAAACCTTTTTTTTTACTGGTTTAAAGTCTGTTCACATCCTGATAGCAATCAAGAAATTATTTTTCAATTGTATATAATTTGTAATTTGATATTCCATCTTCTATGGAAGGTCCAGGAGGATAAGTCATTGAATTCAGTCTATTTAGTTTAGCTGGTGTAAAAAAAATATATATATATTCCGTTACGGCCAAAATTATAAATAGCCAATATATGTGTGTGTGTGTGTGTGTGTGTGTGTGTGTGTGTGTGTATATATATATATAAATATATATATATATATATATATATATATATATATATATATATATATATATATATATATATATATATATATATTTAGATATTTATATTTAATATATTTTTAGATATTTATTTTTAAGAAATTTGAAATCATTTGACAATAGATTAAAAAATAAATGTGTAAAATAACATACTTATACTTTAGATGACTAATTATTTTTCACAAGTAAATAAATATTTTATAAAATATTTTATAATTAAAAAGGAAGTAACCACTGTAACCAACAGTATTCTGGGAAGTTTGTGCGCTTTGGGAATCATATTTTTCAAATAAAGCCAAGGTAACTATCATTTTACATTCAGCACACAGTGAAAATGACATAAATATGACAGTGGGCGAATGCATAAAGCACAGCATAATTTGAAATCATGTTTTAAGTTTAAAGCATTCAATTCACACGGACCAACCGTCACACATAGTGGTCGACCGATATATCGGTGAGGCCGATATTTGCCATTTTTCAAATATCACCATTGGCCGATAAGTTTTTCTGCTTGGCCAATGTGTTCGAGGCTGGACTTTTATTTTGATGGCGCTGAGAGCAGCAGCGCCTGAGTGCACACAGTGTCATACTCTCTCTCTTGTTCATCGTTATCATTAACAGTTCTGTCTAATACTTATAGAAGTCTGTCTAATAATCAGATAGAATGGTTAAACAAAGAAATTAATGTATACAGAAAGTATTATAACGATTGCTTTTATATTAGGCCTATTAGTGATAGAAAGGCAAACATAATACTTTCTCATTTCCTGTCAGCATTATGTAAATATGCATTTATATAATTTAAACAAATCTTTGAATGACTAATGAACATTAAATTTCACAAACCTTGCAAATTTAGTTGAATCCAGCTGTGAGATAGGGCTGTCAATTTTTTATTTCTGAATATTCGTCGAATTTAAAATAAAAATCCACATTCAAATGCAAAAACATTGCATCCAAAATTTAGGTGTGCGTTAAGGAGTCTGCTTAAGGGTTAGTTCACCCAAATATTAAAATTATGTAATTAATGACTCACCCTCATGTTGTTCCAAACCCGTAAGACCTCCGTTTATCTTCTGAACAGGGTTTAAGATATTTTAGATTTAGTCCGAGAGATTTCTGTCCCTCCATTGAAAGTGTGTACGGTATACTGTCCATGTCCAGAAAGGTAATTAAACCGTGAATGAGTCAATCTTTCGTTCATTATCTGGCTCGGCTCAGTGTTCATCTTCAGTTCTCTCTTCACAGCAGTTCAGTCAGTGTACTGTTTGAGTACATGAATTACTCCGGGATATTGGTTTATTTTAACTCAGAGAAAGTGTCAGCCACATTAAAAAAGTTAACAGCTTAAGTAATTTGTGGATTAATGCTTATTGGAGACACGAACCAATTCAAATGATTCAGTTCGATTTGGTGAACTGGTTCAAGAAGATCCAGTTACATCTAATGATTCGTTAACGAACCGGATATTAAAAACTGCTTTGTTTTGAACTCTCTCACAACAGACATGGAAGAGAAGACAATGCTGAATAAAGTCGTAGTTTTTGCTATTTTTGGACCAAAATGTATTTTTGATGCTTCAACAAATTCTAACTGACCCTCTGATGTCACATGGACTACTTTGATGATGTTTTTCTTACCTTTCTGGACATGGACAGTATACCGTACACACAGCTTCAATGGAGGGACTGAGAGCTCTCGGACTAAATCTAAAATATCTTAAACTGTGTTCCGAAGATTAATGGAGGTCTCACGGGTTTGGAACGACATGAGGGTGAGTTATTAATGACATAATTTAGATTTTTGGGGGAACTAACCCTTTAAGGCAGGCATACACGGTGTGATTCAGAAGGTCAAGATTGAGTTTATAGTATACTATCCATGTTCAGAAAGGTAATAAAAACATCATCAAAGTAGTCCATGTGACATCAAAGGGTCAGTTAGAATTTGTTGAAGCATCGAAAATACATTTTGGTCCAAAAATAGCAAAAACTACGACTTTATTCAGCATTGTCTTCTATTCCGGGTCTGTTCTGAGCGCGATATCCAGTATCTTCTTGAACCAGTTCACCAAATCGAACTGAATCATTTGAAATGGTTCTTGTCTCCAATAAGTATTAATCCTCAAATGACTTAAGCTGTTAACTTTTTTAACGTGGCTGACACTCCCTCAGAGTTCAAATAAACCCATATCCTGGAGTAAATAATTTACTCAAGCAGTACACTGACTGAACTGCTGTGAAGAGAGAACTGAACACCGAGCCGAGCCAGATAACGAACGAACGATTGACTCGTTCTCAAAAATGCCTGCAACTTAATTATAATTGGTTTATAAACATTATTTGAAATATTATTAACTTCACAGTCATGTATCATGCTTTGAATAAACGTGCATTAGTAATATTTTGCTCAATGCACCCTCTTGTGCCTCAGGAGAGAAGCCAAAAGCTTTCTTCACCCTAACTAAAATTATGTGTTTTAAATTCTAATATAATTCGAATTTTTATAATATACAAGTACAAAATGTGAATTGAATGCCTTAAACTATAAACTCGTGATTTCAAATTATACTGCGCTTTATGCATTTGCCCACTGTCATATTGTCATTTTCATATGTCATTTTCACTGTGTGCTGTATGTAAAACAAGGGTTACCCTGGCTTTATTCGAAAAATATGATTCCCAGTGCACACAAACTTCCCAGAATACTGAGTGCCCTGTTGATTGCAATGTTTACTTTATTTTTTATTATATTTTTATTAAATATTTATTTATTTGTGAAAAATACTGTCATCTAAAGTATAAGCATGTTTCTTTTACACATTTATTTTTTAATCTATTGTCAAATGATTTCAAATTTCTTAAATATTAATAATGATAATAAAAAATCATGTTGGCTTTATATCGGCCCCCCTGCTTTCCAAGAAATCGACATCAGCATCGGCTGTCAAAAAAACACATATCGGTCGACCACTAGTCACACAGAGAACACACGATCATGCTGGATAAAAATTCACACTTCACAAGATCTCACAGCTGGATTCGACTAAGTTTGCAAGGTTTGTGAAATTAAATATTCATTAGTAATTCATAGATTTGTTTAAATTAAATAAATATGTATTTGCTCAATGCTGATGGCAAATGAGAAAGTATTATAATGTTTGCCTTTCTATTACTAATAATATAAAAGCAATCATTATAATATATGTTTTAATTCCTTTGTTTAACCATTCTATCTGATTATTAGACAGACTTCTATTCATATTAGACAGTTAAAAACTGTTAACAATGGCCGTAAACAAGAGAGAGAGTGTGAGCACTGTGTGCTCTCAAAATTAAAGTCTTGTGCACCTCGAACACATCGGCCCATGCCGATATTTGAAAAATGGCAAATACCGTCCGATATATCGGCCTTGGCGATATATCGGTCTACCACCAGTTTCAGTCTATACAACAAACTTGCAGAGTTAATCTTGACAGGTAAGCTAAACTTCAAGTTGAAAGTGTTCTTAATATTTTGTACCTTTTAGTGAAGTAGTTGTTGAAACCTGTTGAAATACGTTGTAAATGCAGAAACTGCCTACTCTAGCTTTAAAGGGTTAGTTCACCCAAAAGTGAAATTAGCCAGTGTTTTATTCACCCTCAGGGCATAGGTGTAAATGACTTTCTTCTTTCAGATGAATCCAATCAGAGTTATATTAAGAATTGTTCTGGCTATTCCAAGCATTATCATTGCAGTAGTCAGGTGTTTCTGTTTAACAGTCCAAAACCCATTAAATAAACATAAAATAAAATAAATAAAACATGTATCATATGGCTCAGGGGCAAAAATAAAGTCCTAAACATCAGTACCAGTCAGTCACATTAATAAGCAAAATTTTGCAATCTAAAAGTCCATTGCCAATAGTTCAGTGATTCATGAAGCACAGCTTACACAGAAGTCAGTTTCAAACCAAGAAGCTTTCCTATGGTCAATGTGGCAGATTAACAATACAAAATGCCTAGATTTCACCCATTGCATTTTGCTGAGCAATGTAAAATGTGACAAAATTTTAGTTTAACTGAACACTACCATTCAGCATTGTTAGCATTTCTTTCACGTCTCAGTGTCAGGTATTGTCCTCATCCTCTACATCATGTCATCAATTTTCATCTTTTCACCCATGATGTCACTTTCCCTCTTGACAACCCCTTGTCTCACATTTCATTGTCAAGTCAAGCCATATTCATAAGAGTCTGGACCAGTGTTATGTAACAAACTAAAACGTTTTGCATTTCTTAACATCCTTTGTTCAGTCAGAAGCCTGTCTTGTATGCACATCACTGTGCGATTGAGCCTATATCAGGTTTCTTATTCAAATCACAAACTTCGCAAGCTACTACCAATTTTTTTCTGATCATTGTTTCTTTGTAAGAAGAAGGATTGTTAATTTAGTGTTTAAAATTGTGTTTTATTGTTTTAACACCTCTACTCATTTAGTAATGAACAAATACATTCTGACCCATTTGCTTCCACAGGTACATGTAGTATAAGATGCTGAAAAAAAAGACTCAACCAAAGATAGCGGTCTAGTGTGTACGTAAACCAGAAAAATATAGTGCAGATGGTGTTCAAGAGTACTTTCTGTTCTGAAAGTACCGCAGGCAGACTGACACACACACACACGCAAAATCTGTGGGTTAGCCCTACGTTAAATGATTGTCTTACACAATAATATATAATCTTTGAATTCGCTTCATCAGAAATTTAAAATCACTTGAAAGCTGTAGTTAAAACCTTCAACACTGTTTGGGATGTTATAGCAGGAATATGAAGTAGTCAAGCATTTCTCCTGTTGTCACATTTTGTTTCAGTCAAACAGGCAGCCTGTCAAACTCAACCTGCTCACATGTCAGGTCAAGCCCAGCACTGAGGACAGGAAGTGCTTCGATCTCATTTCCCGTGAGTCAACAGTCATCAACAGGGAGTGTTTCTTTTGTGGGAAACCACATGAGTGATTTAGTAGCTTAGTGTAATGTGTTTGTTTACTTTACCCTATTGAATCTTGGAAGAAAATTGTCAAAATTGTGAATAATTGTCTAATTGCACCATTAATGTGATTTATGATTTTAATACTATCTTCTGGTATTTAATTAGTGGAAATCACTTAATGTTTATGCAGATGGCTGATATTTGAATTGTCATATGTTTCAGATAACCGCACATATCACTTCCAGGCCGAAGATGAGCAGGAGTTTATGATGTAAGACTCATTGTTGTTCTTGTTTTTTTGTGTGTTTATATGTTTTTATTTTATTTTTTTACCCCTTTGCATCTGTAAGTCACAAACTAGTAATCTAACTTCTCTGTAAATGGAGTGACATCTAGGAATTATTTATATGCTGAATATGGGATATCCTTATGAACAATTATGAACAATTACAGCAATCTGCCTAGCGGTGAAGACAACTTTGCTTCTCTGTGGTTAAATTGTACTTTTTTTTTTTTATGGCAAACTAAAATATCATAAAAATTGTTTGAGATTTTAACTCTCATCTCATTTGCTTGGTTATTTTTGTGTGTCTGTGTGGTGAAACGTCTGTGAAGTAGTGTTCAATTGTTTTAAGCTGGCATTTACTCATTGAGGTCACTAACACCACAATGACATTTCACAGACTCCTTTAGACACAAGCATTCTCACAAAAAAAGCATCTACCATCTCAAAGCATGTCTAAGTATTTTTAACTACTGGCTTTGCTTCTTACCTGCTGTGAGCCGCCTGCTGTCCATCAGAGAACTCCCTGACTGAGTTATTTAAGAGCCATTATAAATATACAGAGGCTGATCAGAATGAGGCCCTATAACCCCTTTATACATCAGTCCTGCAGTCCTTTCACCTCTACATTGACTGGAGTCTCTCTTAAATGCCAAAAGCCGATCTCATCATCTAGCTAGCAAGGAGACATGGCATGCTTTAGGAAAAAATGGCTAAGGGACAAAAGCAGAAAAAGTAATAACAGGGTCTGAAAGAAGGGCTTAAATGTTGCTTCAGCATTTAGCAGCTGGTGCATATATATTTTAGCATTACATGGCAGAGTTTTAAGACAGCTTGTCAATTAATAAAAAGTTTATCTGCATTTATTATGCAGAGCTTCATTGTCAGTTTTAAAACAATGGACCAATCAGAAACAGCAATTTAAGTTTATAGGGTTTACAGTAGCAACTGTGTACAGTTATCATGCAATTACAATTTACATCATTTACTTTTCTAATACATTAAACTCTAAACCGTTTCTGCCTCTACAGATGGATCTCAGTGTTAACTAACAGTAAGGAGGAGGCACTTAACATGGCCTTCAGAGGAGAGCAGGGGGGAGGAGATGATGGGATGGAAGATCTCACTAAAGCCATAATAGATGATGTGCTGCGCATGCCCGGAAATGAAGTGTGCTGTGATTGTGGAGCTCCAGGTGCATATCTGTCTACCTGTCTGTCTAAAAAGAAAATAACAATAAAATTTTCTGTCTGGTAAGGTTACTCTGCCTCATTTGACTCTCCTCTCAGGTCTCTTCTCCACTCAATCTTTTTTGAATCCCTATTTCTGTTTCTCTCACTCCATTACCAGTGAAATCAGTCTCTCTCATGATAAAGCAGCAGTGTGAGTGTGAGGATCAGGCAGTCAGGACAGATGAGTGCTGTTACATCACTCTCTTATGTAATTGGCTCATGCAAGCTGTGCTGAAGGTTCTGAGAGGGCGGCTGCTGCTCCAGGGATGATTTGATCAGCCTCTTTCACATTCATTGTTTTCTCTCTCTGCGAGAGGATAGAGATGTGGCCCAGGAAAGGCCCCTGGGAAATTTTTACTTGTTTTAATGTGTTATTACGTATGAATTGATGAACAGTTTATAAATCAGGGAAATACGTTTATATACATTGTCAGGTTTATCAGTGAAAATATTTTTGATGCTCTACTGTTAGATGATGAGTCATGTGAGAATAAAGGTCCGTTCCATAACTATCAATAACTATTAAGTTCTAATTGTTCTAATTACAAGTCCACATCACAACTCTAACAATAACATTAATAAACAAAAATGTTAATGTTGGTGTGAACAATTATAGTTATTAATATAGTCATTGGTGTGAACAGTACTTTCATTTAATTATGTATTAGATGCAATGTAGTCTGAATACCGTACATGCAAGTTGGATTATGTCATTGTAGAAAAACTGTGCTGGGAGTTTTTTTAGTGCATTGCTACATTGCTGTCCGGTTACTAAGATGTACTGGGTGGATTCTAAGGTGTTCTAGATTAGCATGTAGCTATTTTCAGTTGCTAAGGTGTTTGCAGGAGGTTGTTTATATGCAATGGCTAAAGTGTTCTATTTGGTTGTTAGCACTAAGCACATAGCTACTTTTTATATGCAGTTGCTAATGTGTTTTAGGTGATTGTTAGCACATTGCTACTGAACATTGCTGTGAGGCTTTTAAGAGGTTGTTAGCACGTTAGCACATTGCTCTGCAGTTGGTCAGGCGTTATGGGTTGGTTCCATTTTACGCACTAGGTGTAGAAAAAATGTTGGATGATTTCTGATAGCAGCTATGTCTGTAGCATAGAAATATGTGGGATGAGTATGCATCATAGTTGCATCATATTCCTTTTTAAAATTAACCATTCTTGTGAACTGACATTCTTGTGAACTGAAGCTTCCGGCGATGCTATGACTGTGTAAGAGGCTTATAGAGCTGTGTTGAGCTGTTATTCAGCTCCAAAGCTGAGAGCTAAACACTGACATCTGTGTCAAGGTGCATGCATGACTCCTTACACAAGCAAGTCTGTTTGAAAACAGGTTGCTTTAATGAAACGCTTATTAAACAGACAGATGAATGAATGTATTTGATGCTGAATGATTGTGTTTGGAAGAGAAGAAATAATCTACAAGTACATCTGGGATTTACTGAGCGTGCAGAGAAAGCTGCTGGAGAAGACCTGGATCTATATTTAGCTGCTGTGTGTGTCCTCTTATCTTTGTTGTCCTGTCACTGCTCAGGGGACGTCACTGGCACATGGAGCCACAAACACATTTGCTGCCAACACACAAACAATGCACAAACAGTTCATCTCATATTCTCATTCAAACATGATAACATGGTACTCTACATTAAACTACATTCAGTATTTACCATTCCATCTTGCATAACATTAAAATAATGAGTCCAACGAGGGCCCCTTGTGGTAAAAATGTGTTTGTTGCTTTTTCTTGTTTCCTTGTTGTTTTCATGGGTTTGTAAATTTTTTTATAATGTTTTCAGATCCCAAATGGTTGTCGACCAACCTTGGAATCCTGACTTGCATCGAATGCTCAGGCATTCACCGAGAGATGGGCGTCCACATCTCACGCATCCAGTCTATAGAGCTCGACAAACTGGGAACCTCTGAACTCTTGGTTTGTTCAATAGTGCAAAAAATTATTTTTTAAACACAGTATAGCACTAGTCTTAAATGGGAATCCATAGGCTTTGTGTGTCAGTACTGCATAGGGTATGCCAATTATTGTTTGATCACAAATTAATTTTTGTGACAAAATAAAAAATGTTGCCAAATCTTAACTAAAGAAGCTAAAGTTCAGCCAAATGTTTCATTGTCCTTTCTACATTCATATTTTTCAAAACAATTTATTAAATTTAGTAAAATGTGCATACTCTTATGAATATCCATATATTATTATTAACTAAAACATTTTTGTAAATTGAAATTAAACAAAAATGTAATATAAATATTACATGAAAAAATTAGCTATATTGAAATTTGAAAAGTTGGCTTGACAATTTTAATTTAAAGCCGTAAATTACTAACTGGAAAATAAACTCTTAGCACTGAAATAAATATAAATAATTAAAACTAAATAAACAATAATAACACATTACTTAATTTCTAAATGTGACAAAAACGATTGTTCATTCAAAATATTCTTCAAAAACTATTATAGTATATAAGTTTTAATAACATTATTTTAATTTCAGTGGTTTAATGGTTTTGCCACGCAAGAAGCATCATAACCAAGTGTAAATGCATTAATATATGTATTATTCAAGCATTAGGGATGTGCATCTCCATAACTGAGGCTGATGTGATATGCATCTCAATTCATAGTTAAAGATACGATACATTAAAGATACATATGAAGCAGCTACCGATGTGATTTACCCCTATTATGATTCAGTGCGATCCGATTTTGATTCGATTCAACACAATGCGAATCAATGCAATACGATGCAACAGAAAAAATATGATGCTATGCAATTCAATATGGTACAAATAGCATGCTTTTACTTCTGTGGTTCATTATAATTATTTGGAGGAAGATGCAGCTCTACCTCTGCCATGTAAATCTATATTCTATGTGACTCTCAGGACATGCCTCTCTCTCTCTGTAGTGTTGTGATATGTCATATAGCTGTGGTGAGAGAATGCGCTGACAAACAGTTTAGAGTGGAGAAATCATTCAACATATAAAATATAGATAACAAATTATTGGTCACATTCTAAATAATAAATTATTGTGCATCTACTAATAATTATATATAAATAAATCAGTTTTTACCAATGCAGAAATTTGAAAAAAAAAAAAAATGCATCGCAATAGAGTCCCAACTTGTATCTGATGCACACTCTTTTATATCAATGCATTTTATTGTTAACTTGTATGCTGATGCATGCACCGGTGCAAATCGGTTAATTTTACCATCCCTAGTATGCATGTTATAACAGGCTTAAAATGCAACAAAAAATAGGCCTTGGCCCAACACTTTAGTATACTAATAAAAACATATTTCATATAGACAATTTGGGGTTAGTTCATTGGAGCCATGGCTTTCTACATATTTCATGAATATTAATTTATTTAATCATATTTTTAAGTATTAGATATAATATTTGTGTAATTTATTTTGTTTTATTCTATTTTTTTTATTTCAGCTGGCCAAGAATGTGGGAAACAGTAGTTTTAATGAAATAATGGAGGGAAATCTTCCTTGCCCCTCTCCTAAACCCAATCCTGCTAGTGACATGTAAGTATGCATGGCAAATGTAAAAAAGAATTATCATATTATATTTCAATTTCCAGTGTATTTAAAAAGTATTTCTAGTAAATGATATGTGCTTGCAAATTTTTTTAAATGTTTTTGCAAATTAATTTGACATCCCTGTTTTATTTTCTTGTCTTTCAATTTAATCTTAGGACTGTTCGTAAGGAATTTATCAATGCTAAGTATGTAGATCATAAGTTCGCAAGAAAAACCTGCAGCTCGGCAGCAGCCAAGATGAGTGAGCTATTTGAAGCCGTCAGGTCACATGACCTACTAGCTCTCATCCAGGTGTATGCTGAGGGGGTAGAGCTTATGGAACCACTACCTGAAGGAGGACAGGTGAGCGACAGCATGTAGGTGTAGTAACTAGGACAGTGGGAAAATAGGCTCACTTTTTCATTCACCAGTTCGTTTTTCATTTAAAAAAACATTAAAAAAACATACTGAGCATTCTAGAAGGAGATAGTAAGTCCACAGGTAAAGAGTGTATACACCCTATGACACGATGGATGAGTGACCCTTGCTCATCTTTGAGCACAGATTTTGAGGTCTGGTGAACATCAGAAAGCAGACATGCTGAACATGACTTGAATACTCTGCCTTGATCTCGTACTGTGCCCAGTTTTCGCTCTAATGACTTTGGTAATTCACCCACCGTCTCAGAGATAAACAGCTGCTTCTGAGTGGGTGCAGTCGCAAAAACATCTAAAATGATCTCCGTTTCACTTTTTATGATGTAGCCTCTGGCCCTAGCATGAGCTGACTTTAATTAAACTTTTGTTGAATCTTCAGACATGAAGCAGTGACCATGGCCATGTCAGAAACAATATTAGCCAGATATTTTAGTGGATCTCCGTCAACATTACATAACACAATTTAGGTTGTCAGTAAGATAAAAAATAAAATAAAAAATCTCTGCAATTATCTTATTTAATAAAAAAATTCTAAAATCTTAAAATATTATATTAACTGTTTTCTGTTTTATTAAATGTCTTTATTGTCACATAATCCTTCAGAAATCAATCTAATATGCCAGTTTGCCACTAAAAACATTTATTTTTATTATTATTATTAAAACGCTATGCCCTGCTATTTTGTGGTCTTTATGTATAAATATTTGTTAGGAGGGCTGCTAAAAATAATAATAATAATAATAATTTAGTTTATTTAATACATATATTTTTTACTTTCTCTTTTTAATGCAATTTAAAACTTCAAAGTTGATATAAGTTGAAATAAGTAATAAAAAAACAACAATTGAATTAGTACACTGATAATAGATTTTCTACATTATTTGTTATCCTTCATATTTTACACAATAAGTCAAGAGATGGTTATTAAGACAGTAAATGGGTTTAAAATGAGGGCTTCTGTTTTGTAGGAAGGAGGAGAGACTGCATTGCACTACGCTGTGAAGACAGCTGACCACACCTCACTGCACCTGGTCGACTTCCTTGTCCAGAACAGGTATGGAACATCAGCTTAGAACCACAAAAGCTGGGAGGACACACTCCTGGCCATGTTTTTATTATCAGTTCTCAGTATTTTGGATTCGTTTTAGGCAGTCACCTCTTGTTATGTTGCATCACCATTATCATTAAGAGTTTAATAATTAGTTTAAGAGTTTTTTAATTAAGAGTTTTTAATTTTTTTTTTCTTAGGATGGCAGGTGTTCATGTACAAGCACCAGTACTTTTGAAGGGATTATAATACAGATAATAGAGTAATTTAAGTTCAACTTTAGCCAAGTTTGCTTTCTGCTGTGTGGATTAAAGTTACATAACAGTATTTGAAGATCAGGTCATGTCTGAGCCAGGACTACTCTTGGTTCACATCCTAGTAAATAATCATAATTCGATTTCCCTGAGAACTGGAACACTGAAACTAATCCAGGTTTGCATTAATGGTTGTCTCCAAAGAAATATGACAGGATAAGGGAAGTAAATCCGACCCAGACAGCTGGGATTGTTTTATTTTTACTTTTTTGGACAACATGGCTCACTCTGCTTTAACTCCACTCCAGTTTTTCCATTCCCCAATTCTCACTTCCTCCCTGATTACATTTGAAAGATATCATGCTCCGAGTTCTTTTCCATGGCAAAATTTTGATATGATATTAATATTTATATGAATATATTAAAATGTTAAGTGATGTTTTTTCCATGTTAACATGTTAGTTTCATATACTACTTGGTGTCAGTAAAATGTACGCTCACCAAAACTACTGTACATTTATTTGATAAAAAAAAAATACAGTAAAAATAGTAATAATAAATCAATATTGCTTATTCTGTTCTAATTCATTCCTGACGACAAAAATTAATTCTTAGCCATCATTACACCAGTATTCATTTACATTTAACATTTACATTTAATCATTTAGCAGACACTTTTATCCAAAGCAACTTACAAATGAGAAAAATAGAAGCAGTCAGGTCAACAAGAGAACAACAACAGTATACAAGTGCCATGACAAGTCTCAGTTAGTCTAGTACCGCACGCATAGCCAGGATGTTTTTTTTTTTTTTTGATTGTTTGTTTTGTTTTGTTTTTAAATATGAAAGACAAGAAAAGGAAAAGTGCTAGTATTAGTTGGTTAAGTACTGGCAAAAAAGATGAGTCTTTTGATGTTTCTTGAAAATGAGTAAAGACTCAGCTGTTCAAATTGAGATTGGGAGGTCATTCCACCAGCTCAGCACAGTCCAGGAAAAGGTCATTGAGAGTGATTTTGAACTTCTTTGGGATGGCACCACAAGGCGTCGTTCACTTGCAGAACCCAAACTTCTGGAGGGCACATAAGATTTAACAGGTAAGTTTAGGTATGTTGCTGCCATGCCAGTGGTCGTCTTGTAGGCAAGCATTAGTACCTTGAATTTGATGCGAGCGGCTACTGGTAGCCATAGTAACCTGATGAGGAGAGGAGTAACATGAGCTTTCTTTGGCTCATTGAAGACAAACCTCGCTGCTGCTTTCTGGATCAATTGCAGTGGCTTGACAGGAGAGCATTACAATAGTCCAGTCTGGAGAGAACAAGAGCTTGGACAAGAAGGTGGGTGGCTTGCTCTGATAGGAAGGGACTAATCTTCCTAATGTTGTATAAAGCAAATCTGCAGGACCGGGGCGTTGTAGCAATGTGGTCTGTGAAGCTTAACTGATGATCCATTACAACTCCTAGGTTTCTGGCTGTCCTGGAAGGAGTTATGGTTGACGAACCCAGCTGTATAGAGAAGTTGTGATGAAACAATGGGTTAGCTGGAATCACCAGGATATCTATCTTAGTAAGGTTGAGCTGAAGGTGATGGTAATTCATCCAGCTAGAAATGTCACTCAGACAGGCTGAAATGTGAGCAGCTACCGTCGGGTCATCTGGTTGGAATGAGAAGTAGAGTTGGGTGTCATCAGCATAGCGTTGATAAGAAAAGCTATGCTTCTCAATGACAGATCCTAATGACGTCATGTAGATGAAGAAGAGAAGTGGTCCAAGTACTGAGCCTTGAGGAATCCCAGTAGCAAGTTGTTGTGACTTAGACACATCACCCCTCCAAGACACGCTGAAGGATCTATCGGAGAGGTAGGACTTAACATACAGGAGTGCGGCTCCAGAGATGCCCATCTTTCTGAGGGTGGACAGGAGAATCTGGTGATTAACATTGTCAAAAGCAGCAGACAGGTCCAGTAAGAGGAGTATGGTGGAAGCTGCTCTTGCCAGTCGCAGGGCTTCAGTAACCGAGAGCAGGGCAATCTCAGTTGAGTGGCCACTTTTGAAGCCAGACTCGTTGCTGTCCAGGAGGTTGTTCTGTACAAGGAACATAGAATGCTGGTTGAACTCCGCTCGCTCAAGTGTCTTTGCAATGAATGGCAGAAGGGATAGATGTAGTTTTCTAGAACCGCTGGATTTAGAGATGGTTTCTTAAGCAGTGGGCTTTCCCGAGCCTGCTTAAATGCTGAGGGAAATGTTCTAGAGTGAAGAGAGGAGATGATAATGCGAGTAAGTGAAAGTATGACTGAGGAAGAGATCACTTGAAGGAGGTGAGTGGGGATCGGATCGGATAAGTTTGGAAACGTCCATCTCTGAGAGTGGAGAGGAGGAGGAGAAAGAGTGTGCATCGGCCATTGTGAATTTATCCTCAGTCTGCGATGTGGAGAATTGGTCACTGATGGTTCTTGTTTTATTTGTGAAGAAAACTGCAAAGTCGTCCGCTGTAAGAGTCCATGGAGGAGGTGGTGGAGGCGGATTAAGAAGAGAAGAGAAAGTTTTGAAGAGTGTCCGAGCATCACAACAGCTGTTAATTTTGTTGTGGTAGTAGAATGTTTTAGCAGTGAAGACATTTGCAGAGAAGGAAGAGAGGAGAGACCGATACACACTGAGGTCGGTAAAGTTTCTTGATTTATGCCATTTCTTCTCTGCAGCCCTGAGTTTAGAGCGATGTTAACGGAGAACCTCGGACAGCCAGGGGGCAGATGGGGTGGTGCGTGCTGGTCTAGACGACAGTGGGCATAAGTTGTCCAAGCAAGAGGTTAGAGTGGGGCAAAGAGTGTCCATAGCACTGTTCGTGTCCAGAGCTGAAAACTGAGAGAGTGCAGGAAGCGAGGATGAAACCACAGAAGATAGGCGAGATGGAGAGAGTGAGCGTAGGTTCCGTCGAAAGGTGACCTGTGTTGGAGTGTGAGCCGCTTCAGGAGTAAGTGCTAGGTTAGCAGTAATGAGGAAGTGGTCTGAGGTGTGCAGTGGTGCAACTGAAGAGTTGTCCACGGCGCAACAGCGCGTGTAGATGAGGTCCAGTTGGTTGCCTGATTTGTGAGTCACTGTAGTAGACACTCGCTTGAGATCAAATGAGGCGAGGAGAGTTTTGAAGTCAGCAGCCTGGGGTTTATCTAGGTGGATATTGAAGTCACCAAGCAGTACCAGAAGAGTACCATCTTCAGGAAAGTTTGATAGCAGCACATCCAACTCCTCCAAGACTCCTCCAAGAAGTTTGACCTATTATTCAGTAAATTATTCAGTGTCACATGAACCTAATTAGCTGATTAGGTGGTCGAGAAACTTTTATTATGCAGTTGCGTTATGGGCATTAATGTGTTTTATGCTATTTAAGCAATTAAGAACACAGATGCTCCTTTCAACTTAACCGCAGTAATATCAAAAGCAGTGTTTGGAATAACGGCGTTTAAAAGAACGGCGTTAGGTAACGACGTTATTTTTTCAGTAACGGGGTAATCTAACTAATTACTTTTCCCGTCGTTACAACGCCGTTAACGTTACTGAACGTTAAATGCAGTGCATTACTATGCATTTATTTAATATGCAATCCGAACGCACCCCTGGCTCACACAGCGAGTGAGCAGGTGGGTTAATAACGAGATAAGCGGTTATGATTGGCTAAGGGAGAGTCATGTGTTTCATGGTAGCCAATCAGAGCCAGTGTTTTTACACACACGCGCCAGCGGCGAGAAACACACACAGTCACACCGATTCACACACACGCAACAGCTACACAGAGATTCGCAGCAGCAGGAGAAATGGCGAGTCAGGAGCAATCCGATGAAAAGTTGGCATTTTCAAGGTGGCGATATAAGCACTACTTCAAATTCATTGTAGTCAAAGGCAAGAACGTGCATGTAATGTGTGACGCACGCATCTACAAAGCTAGTGGCCAAAAACACTTTTCTTACAAAGAGTGTAGGATAAAACTCTTGCTGTCTGTTGACGTGCAATAAATCTCGAAAGTTATGTACGAACACCTGTCTGTTCTACTTATTTCAACTGACTTGTGAAAACTGCAAAAAAAATAAAAAAATACTTTGACATATAGCAACTTTTTTTTTTTTTACAGTAACGCAAATAGTTACTTTCCCTGGTAACGAGTTACTTTTATTATAGAGTAATTCAGTTACTAACTCAGTTACTTTTTGGAACAAGTAGTGAGTAACTATAACTAATTACTTTTTTAAAGTAACGTTCCCAACACTGATCAAAAGTAATCTTTATGTGTGTGTTTATAGGTGAACATTCACAGTTTCATTGACAGCACACAGACATATGTTTGACACACCAGTTAAGAATCTTAATGCAGAATCAAATGAGCACTGATACTGGGCAAAAATATTTTGTGTTTCAATGTAGAAAATAACATTATCCTTTCAGAATTTTAACCCTGAATCCTACAGTGTTGCAGTGATCACTAAAGAAAATGTTCAAGATGAACTTCAAACTGGGTCAGAAAAATATCTGAATTTGTTCTCAGAGAGCAGGGCTATACTGGTTTAGATGTGTAGCCTGTTTTTTTTTTTTTTTTGCTGTGATTCCCACTAGGTAAACAGAATTGGGTCATTCACTTGCTCTCTCCCCGTGTTTGCTGTTTAGTCACCGCTGACCCAAATTCAGAAGTGTGAAGTGGCTCATTAAGAGTGAAAATCTTGTTAATGTCAGCCTCAATTACAGATTTGAATTACATTAAAAAGCACTTTGGAGATGATGATTTTAACATGTTAGCAGTTCCACATAACACATGCCAAAATTGCTGCAGGTTGGTTTTAATATGTGTCTTTAATAGTACAATAAACACTTATATGTCAGAAGATCAAGGAAAATTTGATTCCGTATGTCTCTGTCTCCAGTGGGAATCTGGATAAACAGACGGAGAGGGGAAACACAGCCCTGCACTACTGTTGCCTGTATGAGAAACACGAATGCCTCAAATTACTGCTGAGAGGCAAACCAGCTACTGATATCAGTGAGTTACACAAGCATGTGTGGTTTTACTTGATTTACTGTACTTCTTTACCTTTTACCAAATATAGTTATTCTTTAATACTATGCTTAATTATATAAATACATGTACTTATAAGCATTCACAATATATCATTATATATATATGTATACATACACATAAAATTGACCATATACTATTCTTATATACTATAATTAATTATACAGTGCTTGTATGATTATTATGCAAGTTGATATTCTGATCATATCTTTTTTCCAAACACATTTGACCAACTTCAGTGCAATGAGCATTTCGCTGTCCATGTCTTAACTTTGCAATTATTAGTATTGCATTATTATTATATGTATTGCATCCTTCTCATGGGCATTTAATTATTTGTTAATAGCATATATTGAATATATATTCAAGTTGAATATATTTTTTTTTCTTTTGGCTCATTTAGGTCTCATTTTATCTGTAAAAGAAAACCTTTTAATAATTATGCACACCTGAACATAAGACTTTTTTCACTTCCATCCTTTGTGGACAATTATGTATTATTTATAAATTATTAAACTCTAAATTTATAGTAGTCATTAAGATTGATGTGGTTTGGAATTGGTAAAATGGACTTGGCAAATAAATATATAATACTTAAGCACTATATAAAAATTATATATATTTTTATTAATAATATTTTTTTTTAATTATTTATTAATTTTTTCATACTATAATTGATCATTTTGTGATGCTTAAATGCACTGACATTTAAATGGCATATAAAACATAGGAATTTCGATTTTCAGTGTTTTTTTTAATGATTTTTTTAAATTAAATTCTGACAAAATAGTATAAAATTATAATATTGGCCATTTATGCGTTATTGACTGTAACATAAAAATATAACAATTGTCAGCTTGTCATATCAGCCATATACTGTATATTTACCAATGCTTTAACCACCATCTTGTTTCATGGCAAACAATATGCATAATTTCTGGTTAACGTGTGTCTTTTTGTCTCAGCCAATCAGAACGGAGAAACAGCTCTGGATGTGGCCAGGCGGATGAAAATCACCCAGTGTGAGGAAGCGGTGAGTAACAGTCCTTCCTTTGGAAACTCTTTAACGGCTCTGAATATGTCCATCATGATATAAGAACAATAGGGGGCAGCAGAGATGTGGCCTCAGGGTGTTAAGATGTGGTTGTTTTTGAAGATCTGACTTATATTTGTGTATGCTTGTATTTTAGCTGGTACAAGCCGCTGCAGGAAAATTTAATCTTAAAGTCCATGTGGAATATGAATGGAATCTCAGATTGGAGGAGCTTGATGAGAGTGACGATGATCTGGATGACAAAGTAACACATTCTCCCTTGAGCCTCTCTTATAATACTCAACCTTTCTGGACTCACAGACTGAATAATTTTCTCATTGTTTTTCTTTCCCAGCCCAGTCCCATTAAGAAAGATCGTTCTCCCCGGCCGCAGAGTTTCTGTCACTCTTACAGTCTGTCTCCTCATGACAAGCTCTATATTCCTGGTTTCACTGGCCAGCGTGATAAACAGCGCCTGTCATATACTGCACTCTCCAATCAGATGCACAGTGTTTCCACCGACTGTCCGTCCTCTCCAGTCTCAGATGCCCCACCTCTGCCTCCTAGGAATACAGGCAAAGGTAACCCAGAAACCCAGAATCCATAAGCATAAAACTTGTTCTAACAATCTTGCCCATTTCATATAAAAATATTAATGTTATAAAAACTATTTACATTCATAAAAGCTATTTATTTAATGTATTCTGATGTAGTCTTATGTATTAATCCAGTTCTTAGCATCTTTAGCTTTAGTTCAGTTTGTCATCCTAAAACCTTTACAGTCAACTAAATGTCATCCAGTCTTTTTCCATCTTTTCTTTGTTCTCGCTCTGTATTTTTCTCTTTTTCTCGTCTCTTACAGCTCCTTCTCTGGCTTTCCTTGGCTCACATTCCCACTATGCTACTCTGGCTAGCACTCGACCATACATCAGTGACTATCTTTTTTTATTTGCATAAACCTCTCCTGCTTATTTAATCTATTTAATGACCTTATTCTGTGATCGTACAGCTGTGTCTAAAACTGAAGGCTGCTACATCACAGTGAACAATGTTTTTATATGAAAGTACACTACCGTTTAAAAGTTTGGGGGCAGTACGATTTTTTAAAAGAAATAAATACTTTTCAGAAGCAAATTAAATTGATCAAAAGTGACAATAAAGACATTACATTGTAATGTTACAAAAGATGTCTATTTCAATTAAATTGTTTTTTTTTTTGCATTAAAGAATCCTGAAAAAAAGTTTTTCTTAAATATTAAGCAGTTTTAAAAATCCTTGAGCACTAAGTCGGCATATTATTAGAATGATTTCTAAAGACTGGGGCAATGGCTGCAAAATTTAATTTTATAATATATTAAAATAAAACAGTTATTTTAAATTGTAATAATATTTCACAATATTCTGTTTACTGTATTGTTGAGCATAAGAGACTTTTGAATGGTAGTGTAATTCATTTAATTCATTTTTATACTTATAGATGCTGCACATTTCTGGTTTTGGACTATACAATCGCTAAAACCTCCAATGCATCATGGTCTCAAACACTTCTTATATGAAAGTTTAGCAGACAAATCAGATTCAATACATCTAATTTACTTTTCACTTGATGAATCTGCTGCATTTCATCATAAGTAGTAAAAAGATGGTTTCACTTTCCTTAGTAACAACTAAAGTGCAAAAGTGGCTGAAGTTGTTAAATTGTTGTTTGCTTGTGTCTCGTCCTTTTCCTGGTCCTCTCTGACTGAGCTTTTCACTGGCTATTGATTGTCTTTTTAAAATACGTAATGTAGAATAGATTGTTTTCTTCCATTTTCTCTTTCATTGAAATGAGAATAAATCTTAGTCAAATTTTTTGTGGTGTCTTGATGTCCTTCTCCAATTTCATCTAGTGTCTCCACTTCCACTTATTGTACCTGGCCTGCTTCAGTTTCAGTAGCAATCGTTATCTTATCCAAGTAGTTACCCACACTGTCATTCTTTCTTTTTTATTTATTTGTATTTTTATTTGACCTTTATTTAACCAGGAAAATCTCTCTGAGATTAAAATCTCTTTCACAGGAGAGTCCTGGCCAAGAATGGACAGCAGTTACAGTCACAACTTAACAAATTGAAACAACAAATGTACAATTTAAAACACTTAAAAACAATTACAAATCAATGAGTCTTCTTCGAGTGACCGAATAATAGATTTAAAATGTTCCATAGGCAACAGAGTTTGTAATTTCAATTTCGTTTGGAGTAAATTCCATTCAAATGGAGCTGCGTACATAAAAGCCCTTTTTCCCAGTTCAGTTCTCACAAATGGGACAGGGAGAGTAAAACAATTATCAGACCGGAGGGAATATTTCCCAACACTTTTTTTTTGAATTAGACAACCTAGATATGAAGGCAACAACCCCAGAATAGTTTTATAAATGTTTAAGTAATAATGAATTTCACTTCGAATAGAAAAAGATGGCCAGGATACTCTATTATACAATATACAATGATGAGTTAAAGGTTTACTATCTGATATAAATCTTAAAGCGCTGTGATAAACAGCATCCACAGAAGAAAGAAGTTGAGAAGAAGCAAATTGATAAACCACATCACCATAATCGAGTACAGGCAAGAAAGTAGCAGAAACTAACCTCTTTCTTACATTAAATGAAAAACAGAACTTATTTCTAAAATAAAACCCAAGCTTTATTTTTAATTTTTCGTTAAATTAGTTATATGAGACCTAAAAGATAATTTATCATCGATAGTGATACCAAGATATTTATATTCTTTCACATTACCTTGCAAAGTCTGAAGAGGAATAAGATTGTCTACCGCCATTCCGAGCTTGAGAATAACATGATTTTAGTTTTATCCGCATTCAGAACAAGTTTTAGTGTATGAAGCCGAGACTGAAAAACATCAAATGCCGCTTGAAGTTTAATCAAGGCTTGCTGTTTTGAAGGTGCACCACAATACATAACAGTGTCATCTGCGTAAAAATGAAAATTAACGTCTTGATTACCATGGTCAATACTGTTTATGTAGATAAAAGAGGCCCTAACACGGAATGAATTTATATTTACTTATCTTTCTGTCCTGTCACCCGTCGTCTTGTATCTTCAACAGACCCATGTTAAATGAGTGTATCCATTCTTCCTCATGATATCACTGCATGTTCTTGTTTTGTGTTTGTTTTCCCTACAGCCCCTCCCTTGTTGAACCTGCCCCCCTCCACCCCTGCCACACAAACCCCCGCTAGTGGCAGCTCCACCCTGTCAAAGAAGAGGCCCCCGCCCCCTCCCCCTGGACACAAACGCACGCTATCCGACCCCCCCACCCCTATCTCCCACACCCCGCTCAGTAAAGGTGGGCTATACTTAGTCAACAACCCTAGGCTGAATTGCAAACTATTTCTGGTTTTTATTTTTTGTGTAGGGTTTAATTTACTCCGATCCACATAGAATAGATTTTTTCATTCATGTAAGACGTTTTCAGTGGAAACACCAATTTAGTTGCTTTTCAAATGAATCCTTAGTACCCGTTTTTACCATCCCTAGGCTTCATGGATTTGCTTTTGGTTTAGTCTTCACAATATATTACCAGCTCATTTTCATCCATTCATTCTGTGGTGTCATTACATGCTAAACTCCAGAACATGTTAACTATGAAAACCAATAGTGAGAGGACAGTGTTGTCAATGAAAGGCTCAGCCTAATGACCCATCCCTAACTTTTTGATCTCTGCGTTATACTCTGCCCCAGTGATTTGCATGTGTCTTGCCATTTTGGGTAATGACAAAGAAAAAGCCATGGCAAAATAATGGTCTGGGAGTTATTAATGGGAGAAAGACATACTGTTAATGTAAGCTATATAGCTTATATGTTTGGTTGAAATAATAATAACATAATTTAAGACCATTATTGTGCATGGTCTGGTGCTAATGTGTTATCTTTCTGCTATATCGCAGCACAATAGTCATAATAAAGTTTGCTTTGCTATACTGATTATATACAAAGGCATAAAGTGACATTTGCAGAAAGAATTCCTGGAAATGTTTCTTGTGTACACAACAAACGTCTATCTGGAAGATATTTGCATATACTTTTTTGGTTTTACGCTACAGTTCAAAAGTTTGGGGTCAGTTCCAAATTTAGAATGATTTCTGAAGGATCATGTGACACTGAAGACTAGCCCCATGGCTGCTGAAAATTCGGCTATGCCATTACAGAAATAAATGACACTGAAAATTCTAATTACATTAAAATAGATAACGGTTATTTTAAATTGTAATAACATTTCACATCATTACTGTTTAATGTATCTTTGATCAAATAAATGCAGCCTACAATAATTTCTTACTGTACTTACTATAATATCTTACTGACCCCAACTATTTTTTTTTGTTTGTTTTAAAAAAGTCCGCAAATGTCATCTTAGCAGCTCTGTAGGCTTTTAAAAACAGATACATATATTTAAGAAATTAGTTAATGTATGACATTCACAGTATAATGTTCACTGTACAACCTTCCAGGAAGTGATTCAACACCACCTCCTGTCAACAAGATGTCTCCTGCAACTAACAGATTTGAGGGTATCCCCCAACAGCAAAGGTGAACCAACATCCTTTAAGTTTCAATGTAGCAAATAAAACAGCCTGAACAAAACTGATTCAAAATTAAATTCATACAAGCAAGTTGAAATCTTTTGCAATGCTTATATAGCATTCTTTTGAACTATTTTTAGAATTATATTTGCATTAGAAAGGTCAGCAAACTTTAGACTGCAAATTTACACATGGCCTTTTGTGCTTCATTTGAATATGTCTATGTAACTTTGTCATCATGTCTTTGGGAATGCAAAACAGTTCCTTTTTATACAGTATGGCTGGTTTTACAGAGCTTGTAAATATGATATGATCAGACATTACTTTGAGGCTTAAATATGATATTTATTTCTAGTTTCAACACCACTAAGCCCACACTTGGTCCACGGGTCCTTCCCAAACTACCTCAGAAGGGTAGGTGACATGCTTTCTGCTTTTGAATGTTGCAGTGGTACGTCTGAATGATGAAATAAAATAAATTCCATTAAGTAATTAATTCAGTTATTCATGATTAATCACACGTGTGTTCACGTGTATTTAAATGTAATTTAGTTTGTGTTAAACTCAGTATATCTTTTCCAATCCACTATTACACTACAGTAAGATTTAGACTTAGAGAAACAATTACAAATCAAATTTCACATCACAATAAATACCCTTACAAATCCCAGTGTACAGTTACATTGATGAGGAGAAACTCAATTAAAAGGTGCAACAAGCAAGATCATTTATTCCAAGTATTTCAACAAAAACTATTCTTGAAAATTGTACAGCACAAAAAAAGGAGACATGTTTTCTTTTTTCCAATTTCTACTCTACATTTGTTTTAAACCTGACCCAACATCTTGCTACATATTACATATTTCTTCATATTTGTCTTCTGAAATTGTCTAGAACTATATCAAAAATTATAGCCAAAAACACATAATAGCATTGTTTTGTTTTTCAATAGTTGCCCTGCGTAAGATAGACACCATCCATCACCCATCTATGGACAAAACCAACCAGCCTCCTGAACCAGTCCTGTTCCAGAAGGTTCTGCAGAGTTCAGACACCCCACAGAAAGTTGTGTTAGCCGATAGACCTCAACCTGGAGATATACCTCCTAAACCACAGCCTTCAGAATTACCCCCTAAACCAGGAGAACTGCCTCCAAAGCCACAGCTATCTGACCTTCCCCCTAAACCCCAGTTGGGTGATTTACCCCCTAAACCTCAGCTGAAAGATCTTCCGCCCAAGCCTCAACTGACAGACATCTCCCCACCCAAACCTATAACCACTGAGGTCATCCACAAGCCTCCACCTGGAGATGTGGCTCCCAAGCCCCAACCACCAGATCCTCCAACAATCAACCCACCAGCTGAACTGTCTCCTCAACCTGTCCAGTCTAGCGAAGACACCAATGGAAGCCCAGCGTCTGCACAGGGGACACCTGTACCATTGCCCAGGAAAATAAATCCGGTAAGGACTTGGTCACCAAAGCTTGGGAAAAATACATTCAAGTATGTAACAAGCTGCATTCAACAAACTATCTTACACTATTTGTTTTGCTTACTGTCAGATAAAGAGTAAAATGCGGAGGGTGAAGACTATCTACGATTGTCAGGCAGATAATGATGATGAGCTCACTTTTGTTGAGGGTGAGGTCATTGTAGTAACTGGAGAAGAAGATCAGGAGTGGTGGGTAAGTGTAAAAACACCAAAATGTCAAGCATGAACAGTACACCAAAGCATGAGAATGAAGAATTCAAAATTCTACATTCTGATTGATTAACAGACATTCCAACATGTTCCATTAATGTTCTTTAAAATAGTTCATGTTTTTTGACCACATTACAGTTCCATATCACATATTACCTCATATTGATTATGAAACAAAATGCTCAGGAGTCTACTGTATTAATGAATGGAAATTTCACACGCATCTGATGGTCCATGCATGTTTTTTTTGTGAGAATGTTGTCATTATTTCTGCAAAGATTTGCTGAACAATTCTCTGTCAATAAATGCCTTTTCTAGCATATTATATTACATTACAAAAACAGTATTTTGTTGTTCCAGATCGTTTCCAAAAGGTTACCTGTTAGAACAAAATAAAAGGAGTGTTAATAACCTTTTTATTTATTTCAACAATAAGCTTTGAAAATAACAGTAAAGTGTAATCAATTATTGCATTTTTTCTTTCTTTTTTTGAGATAAAGATAAGCAAAACATTTTATTTGAGTAATTAACATTTTTAAATGGTCTAACCACAGAGCATTCAACCCCAAGAGTGCAGTGCCTTTAGAAAGAAAAAATAGTTTTTACTCTTAACAAATAAAAATTATATATATAAATATATATAAAAATATACATAAACTACAATATTATAGGCCAGATGCGAGGCCCTGTGCAAACAATGTCCTTTTAAAGATGAAAACCTGAAAACATTTTTGACAAACTTATCAAGACGTTCATGTGCTAACCATGGTAAAAGCAAAATTGTTTTCTGGCCTTTGAATTATTGAAATTTACTCTGGCATTAATTTTTCAGTAATTCAGCAGTTCGTCATCAGTTATTCCTTACTTGATTTAGACTTGCATTTATAGCCACATTCTGATTGCAACCTTTCTTTTTTGTCCTTAGATTGGACACATCGAGGGGCAGCCGGACAGGAAAGGTGTATTTCCTATGTCTTTTGTTCATATCTTGTCTGATTGACACATAAATGTCAGTCCTCCACCTCCACCAATGGGACCCGCTTGACTTAGCTGCTGAATCAATAATGCAAGTTTTAGTAAGATGGATCCACAATGAAAAACACATTATAACCTTTCCGTCATAAAAGACAGGGTGTAAATAAAATGTCTAAATTTACCGCTGTTACCCATACCATTTTATACAGCCTACCGCACAGTGGCTAGACTGCACCCACTTAAAAGACCAGCACTTTCCCTCCACTATTACTGATACTGTATCTCTGTATATAAGATTGTACATAAATGTTTGTGTGTTTCACACAAGGATGAGTGTGTGATTTTGCGTAATTGTAGAAACTTGTGTTGGTCTGAAAAGTAATGTGTGAACTTGTACTCTACCTGCCAGTTTTGTTCAAATGAGTTGAAGTATTAATGTGGCCATCTATAGCAGGGACAGACAGAGAAGTCTACTTCTCTTCCTTATGTAAAAACTGGACTCATCAGTTTTCAGTTGTTTTTAACCACATTCCATAATACACCACTAAAGCATGTGTAAGAGTGAAATGTGTTAATTTGTGTTTGCTACTCCCCATTCTTGCTACTCAGTGTAAAAATGATTAACCTGTGCAATGCATACACCATTACCTGTGTCCTTTCACAGGTTGTTCCTATGTGATTCCATATCAGTGTTTAATCTACGCAAGTACTTTTACTACAGTCTTATTGAAGGAAAATGCCCTATAATACAGCAGTTCTGTAAACAGAAAGGTCACCCTTCATCATCTTTAATATTGTGTTTTGAGAGGTCTTGGATACTTGAAGTACTTTTGAAATATGGAAGTTGTTTACTTTGTTTTTTTTAGATGTTGTTTTCAAGTGATTGGGTTCCAACTGTAATACAGTACATGTCTTTCTTTATCCTTGCTGCCAGTAACCCCATGTTAGATCAAGATCAGCTCCTTTAGCTGTTCAAATTCCCAACTTGGTAGATGAGATCCTGTCATCCCTAACTTGATCATGGTATTAAGTTTAATTCAAAAGCACAGTTGGATTTTAAGTTTCAATCCTCTTTTGAATAGGTAAATCACCCCTTTTTCTGCACTTACCCAGTATTCAGTGTGGAGGTGAAAGAAAAGAGTTCTAATGTGCTACAGGTTTTGACTGCAGATTCTGAGGACGGTGTCCACGGTCTTACCATGTTCCTCATTTACCATTCCATCATCAATAAAATGATTTCATGTTAAACAAGACTCCACATTTCTCAAATATGAAGTTTTATCAAGTTACACACTCCGATAGTAATTTCACCAAAACAGTCCAATTGTAGCAAAAAAAATGCAACAACTTAAGTGAAAACTCAAATTTATTTGCAGTCCAGCAGCATACAAGGTTTCTCTACAGCCATGCCAAACCTCATATTGGGCCCTAGAGTCACTTTAAACAACCCAATACACAAGCAACGCATTAAAAGCGGCTTCACTTTAAGGAAAAATAAAGTGTTACAAAACTATACAGAAGTACTCAACTTAAAGAACCTTTCGGTTCATATACCAGACTGCTGGTAAATAAAGCATTATAAAAAGAGACAAATGAGTAATTCATTTTGATACAGGAGCTTTTTGTGAGGTCTTTTTAGCTTGGTCCATCTTCTCCACAGACTTGATTACGCCAACAGCAACGGTCTGTTTTAAGTCCCTTACAGCAAATCGACCTGGAGAAAAAAAAAAAAACACTACAAAACCTGGCTTCTTTCAACAGGAATATGGTCACCTAAAATCCAGTTCCTTACCTAGAGGTGGATAATGAAAGAAGCTCTCCACACACAAGGGTTTGTTTGGGACAAGTTTGACTGTGGCACCATCTCCCGACATCAGATACTGGGGCAAGTCCTCCAGTTTCCTCCCAGTACGCCGATCAAGCTTCTCCTTTAGTTCAGCAAAACGACAGGAAACATGAGTTGTGTGGCAGTCTAGTACAGGAGAGTAGCCAACCTTGATTTTGCCTGGGTGGTTCAGCATTATGATCTGTTGAAATATGCAAGAGAATGGTTACAGTTAGTCAGTTTGTTCACAATTCAAACAAAAGCAGAGCTACTGTACCTGAGCAATGAAACTGCTGACATCCGATGGTGGGTCCTGCTGGGAGTTACCTGCTACGTCACCTCTCCGAAGGTTCTTTACAGACACATTTTTAATGTTGAAGCCTACATTGTGGCCAGGAAGGGCAGTCTGAAGCCCCTGGTGATGCATCTCAATTGACTTGACCTCAGCAGTCAACCTTGCTGGAGAAAAGGTTAAAACCATTCCAGGTTTTAAAACACCAGTCTCAATCTTACCCACAGGGACTGTGCCAACACCTTTGGAGGGGGAAAACCCAGTTTAGGCAGTCGTAGTGGAAATCAAGAGACCTCAAACAAGGGGTTTTATACCCATTAAGGTATTTTTACCCACCACCAATCTTGTAGACATCTTGTAGGGGAAGGCGCAGTGGTTTGCTCGCATTGCGTACTGGAGGAAGTAGAGAATCAAGCACTTCCAGCAAGGTTTTACCATTTGAGTGGCCTTCTTTCCTCTTGAGTTTCCACCCTTTGAACCATTGCATCTGAAACAAGTAATTGAGGTAAGCGGATAGTCTATCAGGGGGTGCCCAATCCTGCTCCTGGAAATCTGCCTTCCTGAAAGTCCAGCTCCAGTCCTGATTAAACACACCCAGCTATCATTTTCAGGAGCACTTGATCACTACAGACAGTAGTATTGGAGCTGAACTCTGCAGGTAGGAACCCCTACATGAACAGGAGAGGTCTAGGTCCTCATGGGAAGGCGGTTAAGAAAAATGGCATTACCTTTTGGGATGGGGCAATCATGTTCTCACCACTCCAACCGGAAACTGGTATGAAAGGTACAGCACCAATCTCAAAGCCAATCTTCTTGATGAACACAGAAACACTCTTCACCACCTCATCATAACGTTTCTGGCTAAACGGTGGCTCGGTGAGGTCCATTTTGTTGACACAGACCATGAGTTGTTTGACCCCAAGGGTGTAAGCCAGCAAAGCATGCTCTCTCGTCTGACCATTGCGAGAAATCCCAGCCTCAAACTCACCCTTTGCAGCGGAGACAATCAGGAGAGCAGCATCAGCCTAAGAAATAGAAAAAGATAAGTTTAAGTTATCTTGAACGCATAAGTAACAGAAAAGAAACCCAGATAAAATTCAAGAGCTCAACTGCTGAAGATGCATCAATACCTGTGAAGTCCCTGTGATCATGTTTTTGATGAAATCACGATGACCAGGTGCATCGATTATAGTAAAGGTGTATTTCTGAGTGTTGAATTTCAGCAGGGAAATATCAATAGTTATGCCACGTTCCCTCTCTGCTTTCAGTTTGTCCAGAACCCAGGCATACTTGAAGGAACTCTTTCCCATCTTGGAGAGAAAAAAAAAACAAGAGGGGTTTAACATTCAAACACTCATAAAAGAGACTTAAAAAGTTAATACTAACCTGGGTTGCAGCCTTCTCATACTTCTCCAGTGTTCTGTGGTCAATTCCTCCACATTTGTAGACTAGGTGACCAGTGGTTGTGGATTTGCCACAGTCTACATGGCCAATTATGACCATGTTGATATGGATTCTTTCTCTACCCATACTTGCAGATCGTTTAGATAATAACCTGTTTTACACACCAAATACAACACGCTCCTTTTTTCCAAGCCACAGTAAACTTACTCAACAAAGGGAACACTTAAGTATGGGTGCTGGTGATTAAGTCCTGGTGTGATCAATAAAGGCTGTGTCTGCTTGATGCAATAATGACCACGCCCACAATTAATTAAAATAGGCTAGCTTGTTATATAATGCATTGGCCTACTCCTGTATGTAAATATAATAAAATAAATAAATAAATAAAAATTCAAAACTTCTACTTAACAGATACCTCATTCCTAATGACTGTTGTTCAGTTGCTTTGACGCAATGTGTTTTGTTTAAAGCGCTTTATAAATAAAGATGACTTGACAGGTACCACACTTTTTTTTCTAATAACAGTAGTTAATAATCGATAATGATAACTATGGTTAATAAAATAACTATGGTTACATATTTAGTGTTAAGTATATATATAGTTCTATATTGACTTCTGTTTTAAATTTAGCCTACATGTTTTTGTAATTAAAATGTTCTCCAGAAGTCCAAATTACGGTTGGGGTTGATGAATGGCTCAATAATTATTTTGAATAAGAAAATTGACTGACCAAATGTATGCACAAGTTTCAACATCCATGCTTTGTATTAGTTACAACCTATAGCCCGATGAGGAAAGTAAACTTTTTGCATTTGCACAGGTTTGCGTAACAAGAATAGGTTTAATCACTTGGTCAGATCTGTCGCTTATGAGCAACAGCACAAGTTGACCGACAGGGGGCGCACTGAATGCTTCGTTAACTTCAGTTATATTATTACAATCATCTCATATCTAATGCATATGCGACCACATATTTAAGTAGTAGTATACATGGTTTTCTTATTATATGATAATACTTGGAGCTTGATTTACAGGTTTTTGGTTAAAATAAATTCGGGAAGCACATGACGTTTCATTAACCCGGAAATAACAGTCGGTAAGATAGACAGCTGAGAGAGCGAGAGATAGAGAGAGAGAGAGCGAGGGCGAGAGAGAGAGAGAGAGAGAGAGAGAGAGAGAGAGAGAGAGAGAGAGAGAGAGAGAGAGAGAGAGAGAGAGAGAGAGAGAGAGAGAGAGAGAGAGAGAGAGAGATCTAAAGCCTTCTCCCTGGAGCTTATAGCGTGCTACCTAAACTCCATACGTGTTTTTCATCGCTTCACAATCAAAGGTTTGTCTTCAGTCCTCTCTTATGTCTTTATGCTGCATGTGCCGGGTTTTATTGTGTATATCCATAACTCTGGATGCATTAGTGCTATAGTACAGCATGTGACTAAGCGGTGTGCTTTCAGCACGATGGCACCAGTGGCCATCCGTTGTTTAAAAGGGTAACGTTATAGACCGGAACAGATGAAAAATTAGTGCTTGATAGGGTTTAGATGCATTTGTGGGTGAAAAAAGTATAGCAGCTATCTGTCATACAGTGCAATGCAATGTAACTTCTGCCATGCATTGTGCAACATTGGTAAGACCTGCTACTGTGTGATCTTACCGTTTTCATAAGCAAGAATGTTAATGTGGTTATGGAAAACCTGGAAATATCAGGCAATTTTTGAATCTTTATTTACAGGTCTGTAAAAAATCAGAGGATATTATTTGTATCTTAAAAGCATATGGAAATTTCTGTAGTAAATACACTTCTTGTAGACATTCTCAGCTCTACAGTGTTTCAGGGTAATTCATTGGTCAAAGGTATGGGAACATAAAGTCCAGCTGATGCTTCTGCCCAGATCCTAAGTGGGTATTGATATCTAGTGTTCAAGTGTAGTGCACTACATATCCAATGTGACTAAGTATGTTTAATCTATGTGCAGTTTAATGAAAGGACTTGCAAAAAAACACCTTCAAAACACCTTACATGCCAGAAAACCTGTGTTTGATTATGTGCCTCTTCTGGTTTTTCCTATAAAAATCATTGGTATGATGTATGCAAACCAAAATAGCATTTGCAATAGTCAGCTGATTGACATTAATTGTCAGCTTCTGCAGTTTACAGTTTATTCTCCCTTTTTTTTTCAAAAGTCTTTTCCTCCAAAAAGTCACGTTAATGAGAGATCGTCGAGTATTGGTGTGGCATAGAGCACTGGACTGTGTGGTTTATATACTGTATGCATAGCTCATCCCTGCACATGTGAGATCAGTTATGAGCCCTGATGAATACAGTTTCTTATACTTTATAAACCTCCTCATAGTTTAGGCTGCCATTTCCGATCATATTGGATAAAACCTTTGTCATCACAATCATTCATGTGCAGATACTTTTCGCACTGCTCGATTAACATCTTATCGCTTCTCCTTCTCTTTCCTTTTATGGTATGTAGGTGAGGCTTGAAGTCAAGCATAGCATACAGGAAGACTCTGATCTGGTGGTTTCTGACACTTTGTTGCGTGTCAGCGCCATAGCCTATGTTTTAAGTCATGGCCAGATTGAGATTGGTTCTTTATGTGGAATCCTGTCTGTATGTGTAGGTGGATGTTGCCCGGTGGGTCTGCATTTAGATCACTGTAGCACATCAGGGAGCAAATTGAATGGGATCATCGTTTTATGTACATTTTTTTTTTCTCTTATTTTGTTGTTTGTAATGTCAAATCACTTTACTCCAAAATATAAGTTGCATACTATGCGTAAATCATCAAGTTAATGACCTTTGAGGCAGGGTACTGTTTGCAAAATGGTAAAAAATGTTTAACTTGTAAAACACATTGGACTGTGGCAGGCATTGCACACATGGCCTTGCCTGCATGTCAGGCTGTGAGGGGTAAACATTGTGGCTCTGCTTGTTTAACGGGCAGATCTATGTCATAAGTAAAGGTATTTGTAAGCCACTTTTGTGAGGCAACTGACATGGAAGTGGTAGGTGTGTGCATCAGTGTTTGTTTGTTTAAGAGAGCACTGCCTTAGTAAGCATTTAGATTAATGTACAATTTTATTTAACAGTCCACAATTGAAATTAAAAACGCATTGTGACCTGAAATGTATTGAGTGGTTGGGTTTTTAAACTAGTCAAGCTTATGATCATCTCAATGAGTTCTTGACTCATGGCTAAAATATCAGCTGTAATATTTGTCTGGTGCATATTTCATTGTGTAATCTACAGGTTAGCTGATAGGATACATCATTTTTCAAAAGGCCTTGCAGTTGGAGCAAAAGTGGAATTTCCTCAGGGGAATTTTTATTTTTTTTGGAAGGTACATGAATTGTTATTCATTGTTAGAGACCCCAAGAAATGGTTTGAAAAGCTCAGTTTTCTTTCCTGTGTTGACACATTTCCTATTGAAACAGGAAGCTGGATTGATACATATCAAAAGGCTGATCCCTTTTTAAAATATCCAGTTTTTCACGGCCATGCAAAACCAAAAGGTTCTAAGGTTAAAGGATAAGGCTCTTCCTTTGCAATAAATATATGGCTGAAAAAGGAATTCAATAATTAAAGGGGTCATGTCACCGGTGCTGCCCCGCGAGTTTATTAGTAAAATAGTTTCGCAGCTGAAAAGCTACATGACATTTTTCAGTAGCAAGGTTCTTGAAGCAGTTCAACTTAAAGATTCGCTATTAGTAGCAAATAGCATTGCTCACTATTTGCTGAACAAGCTGAGAGATGCACAGATGCACGCATTCATACGTGCTAAACCTCTCTCTCTCTCTATAAGGTTTATCTAGAAATAAATCATCTGAACAATGTCTTACGGTGTGGTTGTGACACCAGGCTGTTAAAGGGGTCCTATTATGCTCTTTTACAAAGTCATTTTTTGTTTTGGGGGTGTACTAGAACATGATCTCATACTAGGTTGTTCGAAAAACACATTATTTTTCACATACTTTACATTATTGCAACACCTCTTTCCCCAGTCTGGCATGAACGGCTCAAACAGTTCTTGTATCAAATGAAGGCCCACCTTCTGAAATATGAAATGTGCTGTGATTGGTCAGCTATGCCAGTGTGTGTTGTGATTGACAGCACTCTACTATAGCCGCCTGCCAGGTTTTAGTGTAAATATTGAGTCAAAATCAGTTTAAACCTGAATGATTATAACCACCCCAAGTTGGTCTGACTTTGGAAAGCTAGCGTGTCTCCGACATAGTGACAACACTCGTTGCCTTCTCTAGTGCAGCATAACCAGGCCTCATCCCATTCATCGATATTTGTGATATCACAAATCCTGGAAAATATGCGTTGTAGTCCAAACTAATCGTTCATTGTAGTTTTTGAAAAGTGATTTCTGTTACATAAAATATATCCTTTTGTATTGGACTTTAAGCTTTGTAACTTTGCAGATCTTTTTTTATGCTCAAACAGCAACATTACAGACTAAGTAAAGTTGAAAAAGTGAAAATACAATCCCTTTAAAATTATTAGAAAAAATAATGCACTCCCGAAGTGGTAATGTGGCCACGATGTTGGAGCCTATTAATGGAATGGTCTTTCTCCATTATCAAACAAATTGCGACATTTTTTATTGACTGAATGCAAGCGCTTATTGTGAAAAAAAAATGTTTTAATATTATATTTTATCACTTTAGACACACCACACAAGTTTGAGCATCTGTTATCTTTTGTATTTATATGTAGAAATCTTGATAACGTTATAAGTGGACCTCTGAGAACAGTACGAAATAAGAAAAAGGCAGTTCATGACCCGTTTAAAATACAAGCTTTAGAAAGCATTTGAAACATGTTTTGCTAATTTCAGAGGCTGTTGGTTCTTATAGTACGAGTATTTTTGCTATGCTTTCCTGGGGGGTTAAGTATTTATTTATTTATTTTTTAGAAATGAACGATTTTATTCAGCAGGAATGCATTAAATTAACCAAAAGTAATGAATTCGATTCATTAAAGAGTCCTGGAATAACATTGTTTTCAACATTGATAATAATGACTTATGATGGATGATGTGACACTGAAGACTGAAGTTACGGGTGCTGAAAATTTAGCTTTGCCATTACAGGAATTAATTACATTTTTAAATTTGTAATTATTTTCAAATTGTAATTATTACTGCATTACTGTTTTTACTCTTTTACCATTTTTATTTTTAAGCAAATAAATGCAACTTTGGTGAACAAAAGAACATTAAAAAAAATATATATATATAAAAAAATCTTACTGCCTGCAAACTTTTGAATGTAAAAAAAAAAGTGTACCTCAGTGTGTTAGATAGATGTCCCCAAAACAGATGTCCACCTACAGCCACTTTTCTTCCATTTTGATTTTGTGAGCCATAGGCCAGTGTGCATTCATTTTTGTAATTTGCACTTTTTGTTAATCTCTTCATCCGAGTAAGAATGTTAGATCTGGGGAAATGTTTTTTTTTTGCATTTGGAGGTTAGTAAAAGATTGGTGCTTTAAGCCTTTTAAGAATGCAGTGTACAAATTGGTGATGGTGTTTTTAGTTGTTGAAGCAATTTCCTTAAAAAAAACTCCTCACTATAGAGCATTTATTTACTTTAACATGAATTTAAGCAATTTTATAATAAGAGTTTTTGGAGGGTGTTTACAGTAGTTTGTATTCAAACCATTGCAAGATGTGAAGCAGGAGAAGTGTGCTCTCTGTATGCCTGTTGTCGCCGGAATGATAATCTGTAGAATTTGCATAAAGACATAAGGAAGTTTATTGTACTAATTTATTAGTGCTAATCTTCACTCTGAACTAGCTCACTAAACTTCCTGTTTCACCTTAGTTTGCCCTTTACCCCATATGCTGTCCAAGTGGAAATACACTTCATGTTTCTTTTTTGCAGAAATTGTAGACGGCTTCTTTTTACTAAGTTTAATACTTTTTTCAATTGTAGTTGTTTTTTAAAAATGTTGTATTATTTTTATGTTATGATATTAACCATTGTGTGTTGTTAAGCATTAAAACCACATGTCCCTGTGGCCTGTAATTCATTTTATTTATTTATTTTAACCTCAGGTGATCTCTGTACTTTGTCTTGCAGCAGCATGTAATGTTGTAGTTTCTTAATGTCATGTCTCCACATGTCAACCAGTAACAGTTGAACTGAGCAGTGTGATTTTATTTTATTTTGTTTTCTCTCTTGATTTCCACATCAGGATTTTAACATTTCAGTTGTTAAGTGTTGAATAGAACTGAAAACATACACCAAGTTGACATGCATATTTAGTACTTGAAACCATATGCTTGAATGAAGAAGAAATGAAGAAGGGAATTTTTTTTTACCCCCATTCTTATATTTTAAGGAGGGGCGAACTTTGCTCAGCGTCATTATAGTTAATTAATACAAAAAGTGAAGAAAAGAAAAAAATAGCAAAAAGTTTGTGTTACTAGTTATAAATTAAACATATAAACGGTTTCAACGGCAACAACATAAACAAACGTTACTGCGCATGCGTGCTTTTGTGGCCCTAACTTAACTTCCGGTAAACTTCCAAATAGAATCAATAACAACAGCCAAGTCCCTCTAGAGTAGATTTTTTTTTTTTTGATGACAAACAAAATATGTTTGCTGCGTAAATCAGGTGGACTTAATGAAAATGCAAATTAATTATTTCCGAGCAGGAGATGCATAAAGCGCGAGAAATAGAGGTTTCCCCAGTAACGGCTGTAAACAAAGTAGAGCTACGCCCACAAACGCTGCGTTATCAGGCATATAACATGCAAGTCTTAATTCAGAAATAGTGATATAAAAACACCCGTGCCTCGTTTTAATATTTAAACATGTAAATGTAAGGAATTATTATTATTAAACGTGCAGTACGTAACGTTAATCATGTTTATTCAACGAAGCCTTTTTGAAAATCGAAAGTCTCCAAAAATAAATAAATGTATGGGAAAAATAAATCCCACAGCACAACCACCTGAGCCCAACTTCAGTCTACTCATCACCTTGACTTTAACTGCGTTTGTAGAAGGCACTGCAGCCAGACTGATATACACAACACAGACCGGAAGTTCACTTAGGGCCAGGCGCGTGCGCCCAATGAAACCGTCTAATATATATATGTAATATGACCTCATTAAACCCATAATTTATCAAATTTAATGTCTTTGGCCTTATTGTGTGAGTCCAAGGAAAATATGTCCAGTAAATTCTGTCCCAAGCTGATGTGGCATTGTAGACACGGTGCAGGACAAATCTTGTCAATCCAAATGTAAGAAGTGAGGAAAATAAACCAACCTCAATGGAATGGCGCCACAGAGGCCATTACGACAAATACAGTAGTATACAGTAATTTTAAAAATAATACAGTAAGTCACTGTATGTGGAGTTTGACATCATAGAAAATTCCCATGATGCAGGGTATTACAGGTACTTACTGTGAATCAAATTTGCAGTATTATACTGGGGGATATACAGTAAATAACTAGAAATTACAGAAATGTCTAACAGTGTAAGTTTTTGCATCAACTGTGTCACTTTGACACTCTACATATATTGTGTGCCCACTGCGTCCCTTCCCTCTTGTTTCCATGGTGAGGATGGCTGAACATGGTAACCAGCACAGATGACTTGGCAGCAGTTGGGAAGGAAACCCAACAATATCCATCTGTTGCCTTTAACATGCCAATCTTCAGTGAAGCAGAAGGGTTATACTAAACTTTCTGCTCTCAGTCAGAAAGCAGGAGGGACATTTTTTAAATAGAGCTGAATATAAGCAGCATATATGGCTTATTCTAGTGAGGTCATGCTGTCGCTAAGTGAGAATTTGGTTGGTTTTGTTGACGTCTGAGGTGTGTGCTCACAGAGCTAAAAGAGGATATGAGTCAAACATGTTTTTGCCTTATTATTAAGCTCATGACTCTTCATGCTTAAGGCTTGGGCTGATTTTAGATGGTCCACCCCACGGCTCCACATTTCCCTCTTTTGCCCAGAAGAAAAGGTTTACTAATCTTTTGATAGCCATCATCTTATATTTTGCCATTTACGTGTGAATTTATAGTTTTAGTGGAATGTTTCATCAAATAATTTTAGCTTGTAATGTTTCAAGTAAGTTGAAATGTTCAAGTAAAATATTAAACCTACCGTAAAACCATAAAAGATCCTTATCACACAATGTGCATACAGATGCTGCTCTTGATGTACATTTGGGAGCAAGTTACTCCTAATACTATATGAGCTCAAGATATTTTCATGTTTTGTTCTGTGACATAATATGTGTCTATGGGCCACTTGTGAATTTTAAGCATTTACCTGTGTATGTGTGTGTCTGTTTGTTTTTTATATAATGCCTAATAGGATTAGAGATGTTTTATCACACCAAACCGGAAAAATCACTATAGTTCTTTTTAAAGCCATGTTGTCTTTATTTGCACTCTTGCAATCTATTTTAACTTTCCAATTTGTAGATTTTAATTAAGGATTCACGGAAGTGACAGAAGCTTAACTGGTGGTGGCATTGACATTATGCAATGCGGTGTCATTCATTTATAGCCGAATTTTTATTTTATTTCTGGTGATTGTATATAAAAATATAGTGCACCCAAAAATTAAAATTGTCATCAACTACTCACCCTTGTGTCGTTCCAAACCTCTAAGGCCTTCGTTCACCTTCGGAACACAAATTAAGATTTTTTTTTTTTTAATGAAATCTGAGAGCTTTCTGGCCCTGCATAGACAGCAATGCAACTAACATAATAAAGACATTGTTAAAAATGTGGCATTAGTGGTTTAACCGAAATGCTATGAAGCTACAAGAATACTTCTTGCACAAAGAAAACAAAAATAATTACTTTATTCAACAGTTTATTTCCTTCTGTGTCAGTCTTTTTGAAACACGTTCAACATGTAAGTTGTGTTGCTGTCAATGGAGGGTCCGAAAGCTCTCGGATTTCATAAAAAATAACTGAAAACAGAATTTTCGTAAAAAAAAATGTAATAGGTAAATATTATCTTCATTAACAAAATGTGTAAAAAATCATAAAAGTCTGTTAGTCACAGATCTTGTTTTTTCCAATAATCCAAAAGCCAGCAGTGGAAAAATTATTTTGGCATTTTGTTGATGAACAAGGATTATGATAACTTTTACGTTGGCCTACAAAACACAAACGTTATTTATTTATTTAAAAAAAAATACCAGAGGGTTTCCAACGATTGTGAAAACTAGATAAAATATTTATTCCAAATAAAAAAGATTATTCCATCTAGCGTGTCTTCTATCCTTTTTTCACATCAGTGCAGTTTCATTCTTCCCTTAAAAACCCAAACTTAATGTCCATATTAGGTAAATCAGTGACTGTCGTAAAATCCATAATACTGATGCTAAACTGCGGGTTGTGCTTGATTAATAATAATAAAAAAAGATGTTAAAGCACATTGAGACATGAAAAAAAAAACACTGCTCCCCTGGTGGCTGGCTGTGTGCATGTTCCAAAATGAAGAAATTCAAAACAAGAATAAGCAAAGTATACTTTAGGAGTCAGTTGTTTGTCTAAAGGCTCAGATACACACAAAGTGTGTAAAGATGTCAAAAAAAAAAAACTGCTTTGTGATTTATTCACTTAAACACAGTTATGTCTAAAGTGAACATAAACTGTTGGGAGAAAATAGAATGTATATTGTACTATTTTTTAAAGTGACAGCAGCTTAATATATTGCATGTGCTGCTGTCCGTTCTTAATCTTAATCAAACTATAAAAGAAAAAGCGTAAATATCTCACTGCTCTAAGTAGCTTAAGGTTTGTGACTATCACATCACTCACACACCATTGTTCAGGAAAATGGCACTCTTGCTTATGATATTTCTGAACTATATATATATAATCTCATTTAGGCATTGTTTCTTTTCCTAAATCTTCACAGTCTAACCCTCTAATTTCGCCGGTTTATTTTATTATCTTTCACTTTTAATCACTGTTTTCGCATTTCTTAAATGTAAATATGGGAAAGGAAATGAAAGATTTCATGAATTAAGAATTTGTTCGATTTTATTAATTTGTTCCCTTATTTCAGTTGAATCATGGGTTATTTAGGGAACAAAATGAATGAAACAAGGACAATTGCCACAAATTAATAAGTTGTAGGAACGAATTAACAAGTTGTAGGAACGAATTAACAAGTTGTAGGAATGAATAGACTACCTTTCCTGTCACTGTGTCCCGCAGCCCTGCAAAGCGCACGATATGACACCGTTATCTGGGGAAATTACTTAGTTACTACATTTCTATTGCTTTCCATGTTGAAGAACTTTTGTGTTGTTTCTGTTTTACTTTAAGTTTAAGTCACATTAAAAGCTTAATTTGTACATTGTGAATCAATGATGATGCGTTTATATACCGTCATTCACAGCCGCTCGCACGTGTTTTGTGCATGAGCCGCACACAACCCAACATTAAATCAATTAACTGACCATAGACAGCTTTAATCGATTGCATCTCTTATTGACAATTAATCGATCGTCGATTAATCGTTGACATCCCTAAAATATATATATTATAGATTCCCAGTGCACACAAACTTCCCAGAAATACGGTGTACCCTGTTAGTAACAGTGTTTGCTTTCTTTTTAATAAGATTTTTATTAAATGTTCATTTATTTGTGGAAAATGCTTTGTCTTCTAAAATATGTTTATTTTACACAATTATCTGTAATCCATTTACAATTTAAAATTTCTTAAATATATTTTTAAATAAATAAAATTATATCGGCCACCCTGGTTTCCAAGATATTGCATCGGCTGTCAAAAAACCCATATCGGTCAACCACTTATGATTACTGTGTATGTGAGATTGTCTCTACTCACTCTTGCTTTTATCAGTTGTGCTTGTACAGGTATGTGCTGTGTCAACTTCCCTCTTACCCACGCTGCGGTTGACCTCCTCAGTTTCACCTTCACTGATAGTTACCATCTCGTCATACTGTTTTAATGTGGGTCAGAGCAAACGGACAACACTAGGGGTGTGGGGGTAAAGATAGTCATTTGTTAGGCAGTAAGAAATGTTGTTAGATGACTCAACCACACACTGCACTCTGTTTCCTCTGCATTTATTGTCTTCTAGACAAGGTTTGTCTTGAGTAAATAATTGCCTACCGTTAGCATAGGCTTAGGGCTGTAGTTGTGTGTGCTTTCTGCAGTTGGTTCACCAAAAATGAAAATGTTTGTAATCACAATCAAGTGATCGTTCACCCCAAAAAGAAAAAGTTTAATTACTCACCCCGATGTCGTTCCAAACCTGTTAGACCCTTGTCCATCTTTGGAACACAAATTAAGATATTTTTGATGAAATTAATTTGATGCTCACCCTGTATAGACTAATGCAACTGAAATGTTCTGAGGCCCAGAAAGCTAGTTAGCATATCTGTAAAAAAAACAAAAAGTGTCATGTGACATCAGTGGTTCAACCATAATTTTATAAAGCTACAAGAATACTTTTTTTTTGCCCAAAGAAAAAGTATTCATTAAAAAAAGTAGTTTCATAAAATTACAGTTACAGTTGTTGGTTGTGCTATTCTTTTAGTTACAGTTGCTTTGATGATAAGAAAAAATATATTTATATTTCATGTACGTGTTTGCAATACTAATCATGTGTTGTTCTCTGAATTGCAGACAGAGGGAGGAAAAAAAACTATTTTTACAAATGACTGAAGCTTCCTGGAAATTTATTTATATTTTTATTTTCCTGAGTAGTTTTTATAGGTTGCTGCACCCTTTATTGGTTGCTTGTAATTGCTTAAAGTTCCCCTATTATTTTATTTGTTAATTTTTTGGGATGTTAACTTTCATTTAGTTTCACGTAGCAAGACCTTCAGATGGGAGAAGGTTTAGACTCCATGGTAGCTTTCATTGGCCTATGATTGCCCAGGAGGGTGTCTGATACACATGTAAAGCAAGCAACCAGTCACAACAGTGCTCTCTTTCACCCTCAATACTCATGGCTGAAGTGCCTTTGAGCAAGGCATTGAACCCCCAGTTGCTCCCCGGGCGCTGGATATATAGCTGCCCACTGCTCTGGGTGTGTGTTCACGGTGTGTTCACTTCTCACTGCTGTGTGTGTGCACTTGGATGGGTTAAATGCAGAGCACCAATTCTGAGTATGGGTTACCATTAGGGCTGGGATAAACGATTATTTTTTAAATGATTAATCTAGCGATTATTTTTTCGATGCATCGATTAATCTAATGATTAATTTTTCAGACCGATTTGATTTCGATTATCTCCCCATTAATTGACTACTAACAATTTATACATGTTGATTTACATATCTGAATGGAAAAAACATCAATTCCTTAACATTGCAATATGTTTATTGCTCTTAAAATTACAAAATAAAAGACTGACTAAGAATGCAAAACTTTGCACTTGTATAGAGACAGCATTCAATGAAACCTTGAAAACACATAGCTTACTGAAACAAGCTTACTGAACACATAGGGCCTAGCTTACTGAAAAAAAGAAGTTCTTTCAGATGAAAATAACAACAACTTGATGTCTAGTATTCAATAAAAAAGTTCACCCAAAATACTTGTTTAGAGCAATTGAAAGAATACAGTATGTAAATGTAAACTTGAGGGCTTTAAGTTAATACAGAGAGTGCTTTTACAAAAAAAAAAAAAAAAATTAACAGTGGGAGCCAGCAGCCTGTCATGGAGAAAAAAAAATCTCCGAATGCTCCACGTGAAACTTTGGCGTTCCGCCCTTTTCTATCGTGTCTAATGATTTTGGTTAATATGCACAAGGGAGGGAGAGAGCAAGAAGCGCTCGTGTAGTTTGAAGACTGTGAGTGCGCGAGCGCGCGTGAAACTTTGGTGTTGCGCCCTTTTTCTATCGTGTTTAATGATTTTGATTAATATGCACGAGGGAGAGAGCAAGAAGCGCTCGTGTTGTTTGAAGACTGTGAGTGCGCGCGCAGCCGGGCTCTCTCTCGTACGCGCCCTGTCACTGTCACTGTCACTCATCGATCAAATAAGGCTTTGACAGCCGGCAAAAAAAAAGATCAATGCAGAAAAACCCCTGGATTGGTTATATAACGTTGGACAGAATGTTGATCCGGCCATCGTGTATATTCAGCGCACATAAGGTAAACGTTTTGCAAACGTTTTTTAGAGAAATAAAAACAGGTCGACGAATCGATGCACATATTTTGCGTCGACGTATTTTTTGCGTCGACGTCATCGACGCGTTGTCCCAGCCCTAGTTACCATACTTGGCAATGTCACGACTTTCACTTTTTTTCACTTTGAAAATCCAGCTTTTACAGTAGTTGATCCCATCTGACCAGTCAGAGCAGAGTATGTAAAAGAGGGGTTTATGAGAAAATTAAAGACTTTTTATTTTATTTTTGGACTTATTGTAAGAAATTTTTAAATCATAGAATAAGTGCACAAATTCGCAAGGGAAAAATTGTACACAATTAACCAACTCCATAGCAGATTCTAAGTGATCTAAGAGTTTAGGTCATTCCAATTCAACCCATTCCAAGGATTCTGCCATTAGTGGGCATTTATGCAACGTAATCAATGATGTAAATCTGAGTAAACGAGATGGAGGAAAGTTTGCCAGTGAAGGGCATAAAAAAAAAAAAGAAAAAAAAGAAAAGAACTGGGAGGCAGCCTTGGATGCGGTTGTCACGGCGACCGCCACAGCACTAGAAGGGCTTCGTGATTCCAGTCCTCTCCCAGAGCTCCAGCCCCTCACAGCAAGGATTCCAAGCTGTTGCCTTGGTGATGTTCTAAGTACCGTGTTCCGTGTTTCTGAGTTCTGAATTCTCACTAGGCCTTCAGGGTGTCAGAATCTCAGCAGCTGCCATAGTAACACAGCATTCCCAGGCTTGATTAAGTGATGATGATGATTATAAAGTCATCCACAGTAATGAGCTTATGCAAAAATGGAGATGATTCATTCAGAATGCTGGCACTGACATTATAACACTGAGTCTCATGATGTAAAAAAAAAAAAGAAACAATATGGTTTGTGCTTGGACATGAATACTATTTGCATGCATTTTATCTTAGTGATGTGACATTTTAGAGTGAAAATGAATGATAATTTATCTATAGTTTTATAATTTAACTAGTATTGTCATTAGGGACGTCAATGATTAATCGATGATTGATTAATTGCTGATAAGTGATGCAAGCGATTAAAGCTATCGATGGTCATTTAAGCTATTTAATTCTTTGGCTCATGTGCAAAATACGTGCAAGCATCTGTGATTGATCTGTGAAATCGTTAAATTCCCTTCCCGCATGTTTGCCACAGTGAGAGATGCATAAAAAGTGAACGACAATAAAAAAAAGATGCAAAATTAGTGTTAGACATTGAGGATTTAGGAAAAGAAACAATGCCTAAATATTATTGAATTTGTGTCAATTCATGACCAACCGGCAAACCAGACCAAAGCCTCTTAATAGGCTATATTGGCTCAAACAAAATTCAAAAGCATGGTCGCTAGGGCTGCACGATATGGAAGCATATGGGTAGCAATATTCAATTTGGGATGTAATATGCAAAATGACAATGCAATATGTAAAATGACAATGCATTTCTGTATTTACATTTACATTTTCCAATACATTTGTGCAACGTTTGGTGCAAAATGAAAATGAAATTACATAATTTTCATTTGCCATTTCATACACCAGTTTTAATATGTAAAATGAATACTAATTTTTAGGGATGTCACGATCAGGTTTTTTGTCCTCGAGTCCGAGTCTGAGTCATTTGATTTTGAGTATCTGCCGATACCGAGTCCCGATCCGATACTTCTATAATACATAAAAAAAGACTAAAGAAGAGCAAAAAAAACAGATCCAGGATGTTCAATAAATTACATTTTGAAATATATTCAAATATAAAACAGCTATTTTAAATAGGCTAGTAAAAATATTTTAAAATCTTACTGTTTTGCTGTACTTTGGATCAAATAAATGCAGGCTTGGTGAATAGAAGGGACTTCTTAAAAAAAAAAAAAAAAAAAAAAAACCTTAGCAAGCTTACTGTTCAAAAACTTCTGACTGGTAGTATAGGCAACTTTATTTTTTTCTAATTTCTAGCTTTTAATTGGCTTAGAAATCTATAAATGCTGGACAATTACAAATAATAATGATTTGTGTATATACTACAAACACTGTTTATCACATAATAATGCAGAATAGTTTCTATACTGTAATAAATACTATGTCAATCAGCACTGCAGTGTTCATACTTTATTTATCACCTGCTGGAGATGACTTGAAGAACAATTTATTGTCGTGATCGTTTATTAACGTCTTCGTGTTTGCATAAGTTTCTGTTTTCATGTGCGCACCACAGCATAGCTGGACACTTTTGTCCATATTAGGAATATCCAGATATCAGCACGAGAGCGCGCTCCGGCTTCGAGTATGAATGAGACACACACTGCATAAGAGTTTAGCGCCGCTCTGTGATGTTCATCTCGCTGTATCCTGAGTCCGAATGAAATATCAGGTCATGCGCAAACTATCATGTCTCTTTGAGTTTGAATCTATATTTATTCACACCAGCTCTTGAAAACAAAGTGATGTCATGCCGCACGCGTCGCTGTTTCTGTGTGGAGTCAAAAGGGTCTAACTCTGTGCCACCGCATAACAAAAGATGTGTTAAAAATGAATGAGAATATATATATATATATATATATATATATATATATATATATATATATATATATATATATATATATATATATATATATAATATATCCGAGTCCTGATCGGGAGGTAACGTCCGATTCCGATCGAGTCTGAAACCACGCGATCGGGCCCGATTTCCGATCACGTGATCGGATCTGGACATCCAATACTACAACCTAGAAATAATTTGCAGGTCTCAGCAGCACGAATTATGTGCCCAGCTACATCTGATTCAAATATTATGCTAATTAACAGTGAGCGGTGGTTTCAGACATTACAGTGCTTCACTCGCACTGACTCTTATTCTGCCTGAAAGAATGAAAAGACCGAGCTGAAGGTGGAGCGATTCGACCAATCAGATGAAAGCAGCGTTTCAGCGCCACCCACAAGTGCGAATGAAATATTGAAGCCATAAACCGAAATGATCAAAACGTACACGGGCCAACTGTCTTGTCCATGTTCTCATTTGAATCCTCTTCTTGAGATTTGAGTCTCTTGACCCTCCGCAAGCCCTGCCTGGTTCACGCAGTGATTGACATGGCGGGAGGGGGCGGAGACGTGATCGGCTCGGAATGCATTTTCAATGTGCACATTGAATTTTGCTACATTCATTGCGGGACATTGAATGAAAATGCAATCGTAAGTGTCTTGACTGTGAGTGTTAATGCATTTAAGAAAAATAGCATTTAAATGATCATTTTGCCACAGTTTTTGCTTGAACATGTTAGACATATCTAATCATTTCTGTAATACATTTTCATTTTAATTTTGCAACTTATAAAGCCTTAAAATTAGTGTTCATTTTACATATTAAAACTGGTGTATCAAATGGCAAATGAAAATTATGTAATTTAATTTTAATTTTCATTTTGCACCAAACGTTGCACAAATGTATTGGAAAATGTAAATGTAAATACAGAAATGAATTGTCATTTTACATATTGCATTGTCATTTTGCATATTACATCCCAAATTGAATATTGCTACCCATATGCTTCCATAACACGATTGATTTGTTCTTTAAATTAAAAAACAGTAAAAATATGAATGGTATTATAATGTTAAATAATGGTAAAACTAAAATTAAAATAATGTGAAAAACCCTTAAGATAACGTAGAAAAAAAAAAAAAACTTATTTTAAGCACGCAGAATAACATAAGTGTACTTTGAATGATTAATTGCTGCTTTGAATGATTACATAATTGAGGCATCCATAATTGTAATCGCGAGTAGAAATGCAATTAATTGTGCAGCTGTAAGGGCTGCGATGTAACCTTTTCCAGCTAACCAGATATTCCTCTAGTAAACAAAGATTTTATACCACTCTTGTCATAATCAGAGCTTATAATTTGTACATTTAATAATTACTGGGTTCAAAACAGCAATTAAAATGCACTGTGTCTAGGGCTGGGATAAACGATTATTTTTTAAACGATTAATCTAGCGATTATTTTTTCGATGCATCGATTAATCTAACTATTCATTTTCCCGGACCGATTCGATTTCGATTATCTCCCCATTAATTGACTACTAACAATTTATACATGTTGATTTACATATCTGAATGAAAAAAACATGAATTCCTTAACATTGCAATATATGTTTATTGCTCTTAAAATTACAAAATAAAAGACTGACTAAGAATGCATTACTTTGCACTTGTATAGAGATAGCATTCAATAAAACCTTGAAGCCTTGAAAACACATCGCTTACTGAAACAAGCTTACTGAACACATAGGGCCTAGCTTACTGAAAAAAGTTCTTCTTTCAGATGAAAATAACAACAACTTTATGTCTAGCATTCAATAAAAAAGGTCACCCAAAATACTTGTTTAGAGCAATTGAAAGAATACAGTAACCAATGTAAACTTGAGGGCTTTAAGCTAATACAGAGTGCTTTTTCCAAAAAAAAAAAATATATATTAACAGTTTGAGCCAGCAGCCTGTCATGGAAAAAAGAAAAATCTCCGAATGCTCCACGTGAAACTTTGGCGTTCCACCCTTTTTCTATCGTGTCTAATGATTTTGGTTAATATGCACGAGGGAGAGAGAGAGAGAGAGAGAGCAAGACAGCGCTCGTGTAGTTTGAAGACTGTGAGTGCGCGAGCGCGCGTGAAACTTTGGAGTTTTTCTATCGTGTTTAATGATTTTGATTAATATGCACGAGGGAGAGAGAGCAAGATGCGCTCGTGTTGTTTGAAGACTGTGAGTGCGCGCGCACAGCCGGGGCTCTCTCTCGTACGCGCCCTGTCAGGCGCAGCACAGTCATTCTATTCTACATCACTCACCGATCAAATAAGGCTTTGACAAGCCGCCAAAAAAAAGATCAATGCAGAAAAACCCCTGGATTGGTTATATAACGTTGGACAGAATGTTGATCTGGCCATCGCGTATATTCAGCGCACATAAGGTAAACGTTTTTTAGAGAAATAAAAACAGGTCGACGAATTGTCCCGCTCCCGCAAAAATATGTTATTTTCTCCCGCTCCCGCCCGCAAAATCCTGCGGGTAAACGTATAGCCTACAGTAGTTTTTCTTTTTTTTTTATAAATTGCATATTCTGCCTGCTACTCTTATTTTTTCACTCGCTCCCCTGTTGAATATAAATTTTAAAAGAAACGGAAAATAAACAAATATTTCGTTTTATTTGCGTTTAATTAAAAGTATGAACATGAACAAGGAACTTAGAACATATAGAGTAAAAAAAGTAAGAAATGTAAATAAAAAATATATATACCTATAATAATTAGGCTATATAGCCTAATAAATTATATAATAATAATAAATCTGGATTTATTTCAGTTTCAAAGGAAAAGTAGCTTATGGGGCCTGAACAATTCATTCAAACATTTAACAAAAAATATCCTTATTCCTCAATAACAAAATAAACCAATTTTAAATATTAAGCTAAATAAAAATAAACTGAATTGACTAAAAAAAAAACTGTATGACTACTTAATGTTCCCACGCAGGAATATCATGTCGTTCTCTGTTGAGAGCTTCAGTTTAATCCGTCTCTGCTCCAGTATGCGACCGCAAATACTGAAAGCCCTCTCCGATGGTGCGCTAGCTGAAATGCAAAGTACATGGCGTGTTTGCTTAATCTCGGAAATTCGTCTTTTCCACCACTGGAGGACATCATCCGGTCTGTGTGCTTCTAATCCATCCAATTTGACATTTAAATATATCGCTATTACGGAATCGAATTAGGCCTACACGTCGCTGTCTATGGTATCATCCGCATCCTCCCATTCCGCAAAGTCTATTTAATTTTATTATAAACAAAGGTCTATTTGTTTCTAGTTCTTTTATTTTGTTTTGCTATATTGTCTTATTTGTCCCGCAAATAATTTTATTTTCCCGCAACCCGCACACAATAATATCTTGCCGCCCGCGTCCGCATTCAGCCATCAAATATTGTCCCGCGCCGCACTCGGTGGCGCTGGGTCCCACGGTACTCCCGCGGGAGTGCAGGTCTCTAGCCGGGAGCAACTATTAGCTGACACACCGTTGTCTATGACTGACCATGTCTGCGATTAAAAAATATGTGTGTGCACATTTATAGCAGAAAATGATTTGTCATTCAGAATTTCGCAGCAACTGTTTACCCTGTGTAGAAAACTGGCAGAAGACAAAAAAAGCGTTCACTAGCCTGTTGGTTTCAAATCAACATGCGAGTTACATCCCAGAAAAAAAAGTGATAAGCCTTGATTTCACTTCTAATCTTCAGTTTAGCAGTTCAGTTCTTTAGCACTTTGAGCACTTAATTATTTAAGCACTTTAAGCACTTGTTATTGTTTAAAAGAAAACACTTTATTTGACAGTACTTTTAAATAAATGGTGCCAAACATAATCATTGAAGAGATTCATGTCTATATCAGTCTGTTTACCATTTTCTAAGCACTTTAAGCTATTGTTACTGTATTTTTGTTTGTATGTTTGTTTGTTACTGTATTATTGACTATCGTCAATATTTATTTGAATTAAGTCTGTCTGTGGAGTTTCTCTCCAAACACCCCCCCCCCCCCCCCCCCCAAAAAAAAGTACCCCTGACACCCCTGACACACACATGTATAGGACATGGAGCAATTTATGTTGCCTTTCAGGTGTCTTTTTTGTCTCAATCTTCTATATAGAACATAAATACAATACTACTTAGTCTGTTTATTTGGCTTCAGAAAATGTGTGTACAGTGTATGTACAATGTATGTACTGCACTATGTATGAATCTAGTGTTGTCAAAATGAAAGAGAAAGCACAGTCAATGCAAAGCTTACAAAGCATAATCCGAATTATGCCTCTGGCAGTCCAGTGAATAATTTTCAGTCTAATGTGAGCAAAGCGCAGCTCCATTTCCCCTGCAGAGTACAGCATGCTCTCACAGCATCGACACAATGGCCAGCTGATAGTCCGATTACACTTAAGCATTTCCCACTGCTCTGCTAATTGCAGTGACTGCAGTGCTTGAAAGTGTTGCTGTTCTACATCAACATTGTTAGGAATTCTGAACAGATGTTGGATAATATTTGGATTGTGCTAGATGCCTGCCTTATCTGTTGCAATTTAGGCCTCTGAACATCAACAGGCTTGTTAAACCCAAGTTGAGCGTTCATACATGTATCTCCAGCTTCTTACAGCCTAAATGCAGCCTTTTCAGTGCAATTTTTTATCAAAAAGCATTCAACGGTCGGTTCATAATAAGACATCTTTTTTAATCATTTTAAGATCCTAGCAGGTGGATTAGATTAAATGAACTTGATCTCGGCACCAGGAACCTGGGTCAACTTGTATGCCACAGCATATATTTAGAAGCCCATTTCCTCACCTCGGAGTATGGAAGCATGAAGGCAGTGTTAATGTTTAACAACCTTAATGTGTTTTTGTTAGGATAGACTGTGTTTCTATAATCACAGGCATACTAAACTTAGCCAACACACCCAGTGTGCCAACTTGGCATTTTTGTAAAAGGCTATAGAATAAGCCTCACAGACTTTCCCACATAGTTATCCATGCATGCAAATTAGCTGATGTGCTCTTCGTCTACATTCTGATTGTTGAGGCATTTTACTAAAGCTACACAACTAATCAAAATAAAACCAAAAATAGTGAAATAACATTGTGTGATTATCAAATCACAAAGCATGGCACCGTATTCTTACATGTGAGCAGCTTATTATCTGCCAGGTTTTGCAGCTTTTTAGAGTGGCTCACTTCATAGTAAACGCTGCTCCACACAAACTCCATCTCTGCATTGCTTTGAGTTTGTCACTTTTTTTGTCATTCGCCAACCATCCTCTTATACTTGTATTGAGAAGCTCTTACCAACAACAGAAAAGCTTTAAGGGTCCACTGTGTCTTCACCTTGAAATAAGTTTGATGTAAATTTAAGACAGCCAGACATAGTATTTTAATCTTACAGCTGTAATGTAAAATAATTATAGTAATTTTATGCATGTACAGTACTGTGCAAAAGTCTTAGGCCCCGTACTATTTTCACCAACAAAAAATGGTTTTAAGTCAGTTATTTCTGTTTTGCTGTCGTGTGTCAGTAGTAAATATAATTTAACATTTCCAAACATTATTTTCGCCATTAATCGTAATAATCCAGTGAGATTTTTGTTTGCACAAGGAGTCTGACAACGGCCAGTGCTCCACACAGAGGTCTGATCTCACACTGTAAAAAATGTACTGTAGAATTTACAGGATTTTACTGGCAAAAAAGTTGCCAATAAAATCCTGTAAAAATGATGTTAATTGCTGTAAAATGGATTACAGGAAATTACTGCAAAGCAAATTACAGTTAATTGCTGTATGTGAAATACAGTAGTTTGTAGTATTTTTTTACAGTAACATTGAATTTAACTTGTTTATTTTACAGCAATATTTTGTAATTTCACTAAAGTACAGTATTTACCTGGCAAAAAAGTTGCCAATAAAGTCCTGTAAATATATTTTACAGCATTTATTTGTAATTTCATTATATAACAGTATTTAACTGGCAACAAAAGTTGCCAATAAAATCCTGTAAATACCCCTAAATACAATATGATGTTGTAATAATTTAACAATGAAACTGCTTTAAAGAATAATTTTAACAGTAACCTATAAAATACTGATATACTGTAAATGCATTATCATGAGCTCTATCTTAATACATTTACAAATGAATAAAAATGAATGAAGTCAATGATGTTGCAAATAAGTATGTATTAAAACTGGCAGAAAGACATTGCAAGGCTTTTACTAGTAAAATAAAAATTTCAGTCTTTCAACAGTTAAAATCTTATCATAAAAATAACAAAGCATCACAAATAACTACAAATACATGTTAAAAAAATAAGCCATATTCAGAGTAGAAGATTAACTTTCTATCAAGGTCAATCAACAGAATTTGTATAATTTTTGTAAAAAAAAAATGTTTTAAAGAAAATGATTAAAATAAAATGCTGGAATCAACATTAAATCACAAATTCTGTTGTTTGAGCTTATGTTCTATTAAATTTAGAATATTCCTGCAAAAGACAATTTAATAAATACATACTGAAAGTCCATCAACTTTCTGAGATGAGCACACACATGAGGGTTGTCCCTCTTCTCTGAGACTTTTCCACTTGTTTTGCCTCCATGTGTCCGTCTTGTATCCAGTGAGTGTTGTGATTCCAAGAAAACATTTGCACATAAAAACAAGCAAAAGCATCAGGATAAAGTTATGTATCAAATGAAACTAGCTCAATAAAATAAATGTCAAAATGCCACTTATACAATACAATCAGCATTTACCAGTACTTAAAATGTTACTCCACCCCAAAATGAAAATCTTGTCATTAATCACTTACCTCCATGTCGTTCCAAACCCGTAAAAGCTTCGTTCGTCTTCGGAACACAATTTAAGATATTCTGGATGCAACCGGGAAGATTGTGACTGTCCCATAGACTCTCCAGTAAATACCACTGTCAAGGCCCAGAAAAGAATGAAAGACAACATCAGAATAGTCCATCTGTGGTTCAACAGTAACGTTATGAAACGACGACAATACTTTTTGTATGCAAAGAAAACTAAAATAACGATTTATTCAACAATTCACCTCCTCTAAGCATCAGTGTAGCACCATTTTGGCGAGTATCTGTTGAACTGTGTCAGCTGGGTCACATGGACAGGCTTTCTATGTTTATTTACGCTTTGATTTGAATGAAAACAAAAATACCAGCTTTGTTGAATAAAGTTGTTCTTTTTGTTTTCTTTGCATACAAAAAGTATTCTCGTAGCTTCGTAAAATTACAGTTGAGCCACTGATGGCAGATGGACTATTCTGACGATGCTTTTCATACTTTTCTGGGCTTAGACATTGTTAATTGTTTGGCTGTGGGACAGACGCAAGCCTCCCGGTTCTCATTCAAAATATCTTAAATTGTGTTCTGAAGACGAACAAAGCTTTTACTGGTTTGAAATGAAATTAATCACTGTTAATCACGTTAACTGTGATTAATGACTAAATTGTCATTATGGGGTGGAGTAACCCTTTAAACTAAATAAGTAACCTTTTTCGCAAATGAAATTACTTAAGCTGCCTTTAAAAAAAATCAAGTGTGCAAAAGATGCCTGCTCCCGGGACGCCAGACTGAAGTTGTAATAAGACTCCAAATCCAGCTACAAGTTGAGGTATGAATTCACAACCATCTGACCCTCAAATAGTCAAAAGCCACTGGGTGGACCTGAAATTAAGAAATATAAGCAATAATGTAACCTACAATGCAGTATTTCAATATAAAATGTAATCTAACTTACAAGTTTATCAAATTATTTAAAGAATTAATACATTACCTAATAAAATCAGCTTCAGAGGCTTGAAGCATCAAACATTTCTCCACATCAGCAGCTATTCTTTGCACCTACAAGACATAAAGAAAATAATCTTGTGATTTCTTTAAAGCATTTACATAAATGAGACCAAAATTAACACTCAAAAAAGGTATATATTTTAGAATAAACAACCTATTATAAATTATAATATTACATTGTAGAACTGTACCACCAATCAAATTAAATAATTTACAGTGCAAAATTACAACTGTGTAATGACATTAATGTTTTAAATTAATTTTTGAAAATACAATTAATAAATGTTGGAAAAATGCAATGATACTTTTTAAATGTGAAACTAAACCGCCATTAGGTGGCAGCAAATAACTTAATGAGTGAATCAACTGAGTCATTCATTGAACCGATCCGTTCAAAAAGCTGAATCATTCAGCAAAAACAACGCTTATTTTTTTATTTGAGAATGAGCAAAATAATTTTGCTTTGATCGTTTTTTGGAACTATTTTCGTTGGTGAAATAGAACAACAGTTAATATTGTGTCTAAAAGAAGTAAGTGACTTGTTAACTAATTGTTTATTGAACTATGTATTTGCAATCGTGATACTCACGAAAACAGCTCACTTGTGATATCATATCATATGTTATAAATAAACTCAACAGTTGAACATTTACCTCATGTATTTCCGTGAGTTTATGTGTGCGGTTAAGCTTGTTTTGATGTTGAATGAAACGTTAATATAATCAGAATCAGTCTCGCGTTTCGATGCTTCCTCAGTCTTTTTTTTCTGTTTTTTTTTTTTTTTTATCAGACTAAATTGTTCAGTCGGGCATATAAAGATGTCTTTCACTTATTATAGTAAGGCGTCACTTCAATATGGGACAGTTGAACACATATAAAAAAATGAACACATATAAACAAATGAAATTTCACATATTTTACTGTTCGTCAGTTATTTCGACAGATAGTAGTTACTATGACAATCGTTCGCATTGGGCTTTATGATAAAAGTTAGGTAAACCAAATGCTCTCAATATGAAAATGTAACTTCCAAAAATAGAAAATTTGGCCTAATATGCTATGATAGCAATTCCCAGTACTGCACAGAAGTTACCAAGACCACTTGTCTAAATGTCAGGATAGGAGGTTATTGTGACATGATATCGCTTATACATTATAAGTATATACTCAAATAAATATAAAAAGGATATGTTTCTCTAGTATATTTAAGTGAACTTACCAGGAATTATGAATAAAGCCTCTAATCTTCAATCGTTCTCGGGCTGCTCCAGTCGGCTGGGTTTCAGATTTGAATGATGCGCGCACAATCCCATAATGCCACACTACAGTAAGTTAGTACAAAAAGCAGGAACTACAGTGACAACACCTGCTTCTTGTAAATGAATTACAGTTGACGTGGAAATATACTGTTAACAACTGTAAAAGCTTATTTGACCCATAATGCATTGCAAATTACAGCTGCATCTTGTAAAATGTTTATACAGAAAAATTATGTAAAATCTTGCTGTAGAAACTACAGCAATTTTTTACAGTGCACCATCATCAGTCTGTCTGGAATGCCATGAAGAAACTGAACAACTGAGACAGACTCAATCCAGAAGAAAGTGGTAATGTCTCAAATACACTTCAAGAAGCCTACCTTCAAAGCTACATGAAAAACAATGCGCAAGTGCACCTAGGACAAAAGCTTAACTCATAGTGTGGTCACACTAAATGTTGATTTAATTTAGTTAAGTTAATAGAAGTTTATTAATCTTTTTATGCCATTATTTTTTTACGCCATCCTCACTTTACAGCATTTTTATACAAGTGCCTAAAACTTTGCACAGTACTCAAGCTTTGCAGGTTTCTTGAAGTGTTTTGGAGACATTACCACAGTTCTTCTGGATTTAGTTTGTCTCAGTTTGTTCTGTTTCTTTATGTTATTCCAGACAGACTGGGTGATAATTTTTATTTTATTTATTAATATTTAATTAATACTGCTACTACTAATAATAATTCAATTTGATCACATTGATATATAATCAGAAAATTGGCTAAGTTGTGCAGCCCTGCTACCAACAAAACCTGGATTTTTAAAGTTTAGTTTTTAACCCTTTGAAGTCGATTAATGCATATACGCGTTATGAGGCATTTTCTCCTGATAACCCTGAAAAGAACTTAAATTACACTTTCAATTTTGATCGTACAGATAAGAGCAATACATCAATCGAATCTGTAAAGGGTCTACTTTTTTGTATACAGACTTAATAACAAAACTTTGTGCATTTATAAAATAAAGATGACAAACAAGGTGTGCTGTCTGCAGCCTTTGTCTGCGCTGATCTTCATTTAGACACTAGTCATTAAAATGAACTGTAACTCAGTGAATATTCAACGAAGAGACATGAGAGATATATCTATAGAAAGCTTGACATTAGAGATCGACCGATATGGGTTTTTCTATAGCTGATGCCGATGTTTAGAGGTCAGGGTCAGCTGATGGCCGATATGTGCTGCCAATTTTTAGGGCCGATATCTTGAAGTTTTCCCCTTCCTTTGCATGCAAAAATGAAACACTAATAATAAGTGGATGCACAACATTTCTAAACTTATCATCATTTATTGAGCACTGACTTGAACCATCTCTCGAATCTTAATTTTGTGCACTGCACGGTATTAAAATAAAAAATTTATCCAAAGTTAACCAAACAAAATCAATAAACTGACCAAGTATTAAATATATAAAACAGGTAATATATATATATATATATATATATATATATATATATATATATATATATATATATATATATATAATATATTTATATATATATATATATATATATATATATATATATATATATAATATATTTATATATATATATATATATATATATATATATATATATATATTTATTTATTTATATATATATATATATATATATATATATATATATATATATATATATATAAATATATTATATATATATATATATATATAATATATATATATATATATATATATATATATATATATATATATATATATTATATATTATATATTTATATATATATATTATATATTATATATTATATATTTATATATATATATTATATATTATATATTTATATATATATATTATATATTATATATATATATATATATATATATATATATATATAAATAAAAGTCAATCATTTAATAAAAGTTTTATAGCATTTATCAAGTAGAATTTTTCAAGTTTGTTGGAACATAAATGTAAACTTAAATGTACATTTAAATAAATACAATTTTAAAAATAAAAATCTGAAAAATATAAAAAAATAAATATATAAAAAATAAATAACAGCAGTGCTGCAAACACACTAGCAACCAGCAACATTTGTGTTTGGTATAAATGAAACAGAACATCTAAAGTGCATTCTAATTTCAAACTTACATCGCAGTCTGTTCATAATTAAAATAAAGTAGTCAACCAAACATTTAAAAGGTTACACTGGTCAGTTTAAATAGACCGTAGTAGGCCTATACCGGTCCACTCTGCTGTTATGCCAAGGACGTCATGTGAAGAGGATGATCTTTATCGTCTAGTTTACATTAAATAAATAAAAAATATTATAGTTTAACATTCAGATACATTGCGAATATGGAAACATTTGGATATGTGCAGAACGAGACGTGAGCAATAACCTCCAAATACATCTAGCCAAACCCGCGCTCGCTCGTCCTCGTATGGATCGGATCATTTTTCGGATCAGCAAAAAAAAAAAAAGGCCAAGACAAATAAACATACGTTTTATCTTTTTTTATTAACATTAAATTTTTAAATTAAAATATATGAAATCAATTAAAAATGCACATTATATCTTCTTTTTAACATAATAGCCGGACTTCTCATCTTCCAGTGTGCTGTGATGAAGTGAGCAGTTATCGTCACAGAGCTCTCCGTCCCCCTGGACGTCCACCCGTCTGTCGTGAGCGCAACAGAGGATGCTCGGGATAGTTCATCCACAACTGTTTTCTTCTCCTGTTCATAAAGATCTGGCACAATATTTTCACTCTAACCTCTTTCCTCATCATTATATCTGATTTCAGGGAATCCAAAATGCGCGGGGCTTTCAAGCTCCTCCGTTCCTCCGCTCGCCATGTCTACTGAGTGTGGACTAAACATGCGCAACTTTTTTTTTTCATAAATCAATCCGCGGGTCACGTGTGTGCCGAACCGAAGATATTGATCCGAACGGATCACGGATCAATGATGATCCGGTGCTCCACTACATAGTGTGTCATTTGAAAACATTGCAGTTGCGTTTTAAAATACAACAACGAGCATCACGAAACCATTTAAAGAGGCGCATTCAGCGGTCTCCTTGACGAGAAACAGTCAACAAAGTAAAATGATCTCCAACGTATGGCGCGCTCTCTTCATTTTAGCAAATGATCATAATCACATCTATTCATTTTACAGTCCTGCTACTAGCATTTTATTCAGACTAAAACCACTTTATTTCGGGTGAGAAAGCTTTTCCAAGTGGCTTTTGTACATAATAATAATACCGCTGCAGACGCATTTTGCAGCATTAAAGTAATTAATTGATCATTAATTTAAACGACGATCGATCATGGAAATTATCGAATATTGACATCCCTAAATACAAATGAGTTGGATGGAAAACTGGTTATTGTCTGCATCAAACCATGCTTCCGAACAAATGTCATTCACCGTTCTGGGCAGCTCCAGGACAGCTGTCTCTCCGAGCACGGTGCTGTCTGTGAGTGGGGCGGAGTAACGTCAGAGACAGTTTACTTTGGTAACATCACGCTGCAGTGTTTGTTAGAGCTGCCAACTTCTCCACCCTATTTACAGAGTGAAATTCTCTGACTACCTTTATCTCTCAGGACTGCTGTTGAATCTTCCAAAAGTTTTGGCTTGGGGTGCTTCACATGCAGTGGCAGCAGCAGCACTTTCCACCGCACCAATAACACGGGGCTGCCCGCCGACGTGCCTGACTTTAAATCGGCGCTACTAAACACGGATATCGGCCGATGCCGATATATTAAAAAAATGACAAATATCGGCCCGATATATCGGTCGACCTCTACTTGACATGTCTACTTTTAAACTAAACAAGTGCCGCCGAAAACAGATATTCTGTGAAAAAGTAATCCATATGAAAACAACACCATGTCCAGTCTTTCACGTCTTGCTTCATTATATCTAATGTGACCACGTCCCCGCGCTGAACGTGCTTTTGAGATTGTGTTTCACTGAAGCGTGCGGCTTGAATACGCCCATACAACAGAAAACAAAGCAGGGAGACAGTTCAAGGTTTTTTTTTTTTTTTTTTTTACTGTTTGCTTCGCGATGAGAGGAATACGGCATAATTCACCCCAAAAATATGTGGATTACCTCAGGATATGAGATTTCCTCAGAAAAAAAGAATGAAGGTTTATTCAGCAGAGATCATAAACATGAATAAGTCTCTTTTTATTTATTTATATACTTGTACTAGTTTTCACATAACGTGCAAACATTTTACTAGTTAGACTTTTTCCAAACTATAATTCCTGACTAAATGTATAATCAAGTGAAACATTTATGAAGTTTCAATAACAATATACACTACTATACCATTCTAAAGCTTGATGTAAATAATATAAATGTAACAAATAAATGTAAATGTAACAAATGTAACAAACAATGCTGTTCTTTCAGTTTATCCCCCCAAAACATGAAAAAATATTCTCTGCTCTTTTCAATATTAATAATAATAATAATGATAATAATAATAACTATATATATATATATATATATATATATATATAACTATATAACTATATATATAACTATATATATAACAATATAGTTAAAAAAAGTAAAAAACATTTTTTTTTTTTTTTTTAGAAAATCAGATTGTTAAAAGGATTTCGGAAGGATTGTGTGACTGAAGTAATAATGCTAAAAATTCAGCTTTGAAAGTCAGCTTTGATTGTTCCTAATAAACTGTTTAACTGCGCTTGCAAGTGAATATTAAATTATGTTGTGGGATAATTGAATATATTCTAAATAAACTACAAACATAAAAATATATACATTTATTTTGTCCTCACATTCTTTCTTGTAATTCTTCCCTCTCAGTCACACATCTGACTGAAAGGCTCATTATGCAGCTCATTACGCAGGCCTTTGTCTTCTCAGGTGTAAATCACAATGATATTCATGACAGTTGACACCTACTCGCATATGACTTTTACAAACAAAAAGTGTCTTAGAAAATTTAAATCAATATATTGTTTTTTCTGTGAGTGAGTAAACATCATGATTTTCACATAATTTAGAAAGAAAAATTCTAGGCTACAAGCTCCAGTTCTCAAAGGTCCCGGGAACCAATGTTATGTATATGTTTTATGGCCTTATTCAAGTGATTTAACATTTTTAGTTTTTCACTAACCACGCATAACATTTTTTTTCTTCTCAGAAACAGAATCATGTACATACATGCTGCTCACATATTATTATGGCCCAGTTTGTGCTGATAACAGTGATATTAGACTTTAGCCATTTAGATGATTATAAGCAACTGAAAAAAGCACAAATGTCAGGGCAAAAAAAATGTAAAATATATATATATATATATATATATATATATATATATATATATATATATATATATATATATATATATATATATATATATATATATATATATATATATATATAATAATTTTTTTTAATGCAGGACTAAATGAATGATCTGTGTAATTGAATGGGCCAAACAGTGTTCTGTTGGTTGTACTGTAGTGATTGTAGCAGAGAAAGTCCTATGTGTAGTCTCTAGAGACCAGATTTGGAACTGTTAGATAAAGATGTCTTCTGCTGCTGTGAAGATATCTATCTCTCTGTCTGCATGTGATAGAGTTGGGCTATATCCTGTAATGATGGTTTGTTGGCAAAAAATAAAGCATGATAGCAATGGCAACAAATCTGAAACTGCATCTTATCTGAACAGTTCCATTTCATTAAATTGTTTGTTTGACCTCTGGACCAATTTGCAGTTGTGTCATACAGCATGGTTGTTTAGGCATACTCTTTTTTTTTTTTTTTTTTTTTTATTTAATTATTATTATTATTTATTTTTTTCATGGTTGGATTTGCTCACTGTCGGGTTTTCTCAATGTTGGATCTAAATTAAGCAATTTTCTGCATTTCATCAGGTTTGCTGTTGGGGATTTATTGTTAGATTGACTTAAGATTGTAAAACAAGCAAATGGCGGGTTTTACAATATCACTGGCAGCTTTAAAGTCCCCTTAGATGTATTTGAGGAGGGATGCAATGATGTCATCTCTCAAGGAAATGTGACACTTGTTCAAGCACAGTCTTTGTTATCTGACCTTCTGACATAAGTCTGTCAAGCTAAGTGTATTTTACAAAGAGTAACATTACACACAGTCAGGAATTTGCAGTTTGCTGGTCTGTCAAGCATTTTAAAAAAGCGCTGAGTCTATTCCTGTTATGTTTTCCTGCTCCGAATTGATTCAGAGTTAGGGGAAGTTTACTCAACAATGAATTTTCTTTCATTAATCACTCACTTTTTAAGTAATTCCAAATCTGTATAACTTTTTTTTGCCTGCATGAATAGAGGAACAGAAATCTTTAACGTTTCATTTAAAATATTTTCATTTTAGTTACAAAGATGAACAGAAGTATTATTTGTAATGGCATCAGGGTGAGTAAATGATGACAGAATTATCAGTTTTGGTTAAGATTAATTTAGCATTGGGTTGACTTTAGTGTCCTGCTGAAGTAAAACTGAATTGCCATTTTATATTGCATTACATTTATGCAAACAGTTAATAAAAGTTTTTGTACTTTTAGAGATTTTGAGAAGTAATTCAGACAAATGCTTTAGAATGCAGATATTCCATGAACCCTTTTTGTAACTGGATGTTATAAGTTATTTAGTACCAAAAATTGATGAGTGAACCAAATTCAACCTGGTAGATTGTTATTCAGTTGCTAACACAGTTACTCTAGATGGTAGATTGTTGCTAGATTGTAGCCAAGGTGTTTCAAAATGGTCAGTAGGTTGTTGCTAAGTGGTTTTAGGGTTTTCTAGATAGTTTGTAGATGGTTTCTAGGGCATTGATAGGTGTTTTGGGTGGTTTTTAAAGTCTTCTTGGTGGATCTTACTTCATGACATGGAGAAATTTGAATTTTTTTACTAAAAATACTGAAAACAACTTCAAATATGCCATCAGTTTTGCTCACACAGTTAAGAGTAATACATAAATTTGAAACTGTAAAAAGACTAACTTGTTCACACTCACAATATTAACAAAACATTGTGCTTTTGTAAAATAAATAAAGCACAGCATGCACTTTCTGCCGTCTCAGTCTCTATTAACTTAAAAGTGTTTGGGACACTTGCATTACAGACCTGAGAAACATATCCATCATAATTAAATTAATATGAATGTGCGATTAGTCGACTAGTGGCTTAAATGAATGACTACTAGTCGACTAGAAAATTAGTTAGTCGGGGACAGCCCTAGATTTATTTCTTGATGGATGTTTTTTTTTTCACCAGTTTTGCCATCTGCCACACCAAAATAAAATAAAATAAAGACTATAATAAAAAAATCTCTTCTCAACAAGCTTCATGATTTGATGCATCACTCATGATCATAGCACAAACAATGCAGAAGTGTTATACACTGACGTTTAGTAGGGTTATGGGTTGTACAAAAAAAACAGCACTAAATGGTCTACACTGACATGAGGTGAAGGTGAAGCCAGCAAGCACAATGGAAAGCTGAAGTCTGCTGTGAATGGGAGGAAGTGTTGCACAAGAGGAAGTGGCCAGAGCACCTCCCAATGCTTTACCACGGGGGCAGTTTTACAGTCCACAGGCATTAGATGAAGTGGGGGCAAAGGTCGTCTTGAATATTAAGAACATAATAACCACAAAACTAGCAGATCCCCTGCCCTGATCAAACCACACATCTGCAGGCTCGAGCCTGTTATGGTTTTACGATGGATTGATGCACTGCATCCATTAGACCAAAGCTGTGCACAGTAGATGTTTTGATGACTTCGAAACACTGTTTGTTTCTGTGGTAATGGACAAGTGATTCAAGTTAGTGTGCAGTGTGGTATAACAGGCCCACATGAAACCAAAGGAAGTCTGAAGCAAGTTTGAATTCAGGAACTAAACACGCACGTTGCATGCATTAATCTTGAAGGCTTTAGTGTGTTAAAGCTTATTTCTGGAAATGTAATTGTGAAATTATGGGGAGAAAGACTTTAAAAAATAAATGTGTAGAGGAATTGAAATAGGGAAATGCTATTTAAAAGCACACACAATCACTGATATTACATTTGACATTTTCTTATTTTGAGTTGTTGTAATGAAAACTTCTATTTTTTTTAACTCTCTTTTCAGATTGTTAGTATTTCTGTAGGATTGCGACCTTTGCGAGTGCCTGGATAGGCCTCCCTTCTGTCACCACCTCTGCTTTTCTGCTGGTAAGAATTTCCACACACAATCACAGCCCTATTACTATAACTACTGTGCAATTCTTTTAATGTATGAACTGTTGAAGTCATTGTTTTATTAAAACTTGTGTATTAATAATAATTTGTCTAGGGCAGTTAGCATAAGGAGTCAGTCAACTTGTAACTGTGCTACCAGAACTATTTTAAATGGGTCATATCATGAAATGTGTTATTTTATTCCCCTGTAAATTTTGGAAAAGATTTCAATAGGATATCAATTTTGTCAAGCATTATATATACTGTCATTCAGATATTTGGGTTTGGTAAGATTTTTCTGAAAGAATTATCTAATGTTCACAAAGACTGCATTTATTTGATCCAATATACAGTAAAACTGTAATATTGTAAAATAGTATTACCATTTTTAGAACCATTTTTATTTTTATTATTAAAACAACTTTTTTTCTATTTTAATGTTTTAAAATGTCATTTATTCCTGTGATGCCAAAGCTGATTTGGAGCTCAATAAACATTTCTTATAAATATTTTTGTACTTCCCTTTTTTTTTTTTTGATAAAATAGAACTCTTTTATTACATTATAAGTATATACTTACCAGAATTGGAAATTAATGGGGAATCGTAGCAAAAATGCCACCAGAATAAATAAAAATGCCCGTCAAGTTCAGGATAATTCATGGTACAGTAAAATGTGAAAATGAATGAAAGGTGTCTATTCACAGAATTACATTTTACAGGGGTCATCGGATGCTACATGCACTTTTACAAGTTGTTTTAACTGAAATGTGTGTTGGCAGTGTGTACACTACACAACCCCCCTATAATGAGAAAAATCCACCCATTTTTCTACAAAAATGTTCACCCTTTTTTCAAATTGTGCCAAAGTGAGTACCACTTTTTCTCATAGTTTGGCTGGTCCTGCGACTTATAGCCAGGTGCGACTTCATGATCAAAATTAATTTGACATGAACCACGAGAAAACATTACCGTCTACAGCCGCGAGAGGGCGCTCTATGTTGCTCAGTGCTCCTGTAGTCTACCCCTGAAAACATAGAGCTCCCTCTCGCGGCTGTATACAGTAATGTTTTCTCTTGGTTCTTGGTTCTAAATAAATGCGACTTCTAGTCCAGTGCGACTTATGTTTTTTATTTCCTCGTCATGACGTATTTTTGGACTGATGCGACATACTTAGGTGCAACTTATAGTCAGAAAAATACGGTATAAGGCCTTTCCTAATAATGTGCTAATTAGCCAGTTTTTAATTCTCTCTCTGAGAGCAGCTTGGAAGATAAGGGCGGGTGAACAGAGCTCATTAACATTTAAAGGAAAATGCTACATAACGGCTTGCTCTGAAAAGGTGTTTTTTGCACTACCATTGAGATATTTACAGACTTTACAGACTTACCAAAGCATGTTACAGACTTTTCATTAAGACCCTAAAGAATCATATCAACTTGTGGAAAATGGGCATCCAATGACCCCTTTAAAGTTTTCATTCGAAAAAATTAGAGTGAATTGCAGACTTCCAAAACTTTCACATAAGAATGTCACCGTAGTCCAGTTGTCCAAAACCACTTCCTTTTTTTGCATTCCCCTAATATCTTAGCAATGATTCTCTTGTCAGTGCAGCAATCTGTTGGTGAGCTCAAGCTCTTGTGTGATTCTGCTCTGAGCTGCTGGATTGGGGTGTGGGATATTCTTGGTTCAGTGTTTTCTGGTATGTGGAGTCTTCCTGCCCTTATGGCTGTTGATGTGTTGCAGGTGCAAAGCAGTCTTTGTGTTTATCATCCGTCTTAGCATTTGTGATTGGTTTGAACGTTGAGATAAGCTTTGAATTCTTTCATTTAAGCCTCAGACACAAACGTTTGTTTATTGTTTTATGATTTACTTGATGCAGTATTTTTTTCTGGTTGAAGATTTTGTACACTTACACTTGATCATCCTCAGCTTTATAGTCTGAGATACATCTGAGAAAGCTGTGCTGTTTTCCCAGCAGTTGATGACATGTAGTTCTTTCAATGTTGTTTGAAGCCAGGGTTATTATAGTTAACTAAAACCATAAATGGAAACATTGTCATTACTTAAAATCATATAACGTTGACTGAAATAGAATAAATGTACTTAAACGTATTATCATTTAGTTGCCAAAGCAACATTTCACTTTCATTTCTCAGTTTGATAATATAACAAATAAACTAAAACAGAGATGAAAATGAACAAAAACAATGTTTGTGAATTAACAAAAAATTTATAAAAAAATAAACCGTTAGTAGAAATGACAAAATGAAACCAGAAAATACAAATATGAAAATCAATTCCATATATAAAAACCTATATTAGTATGTAAATTATGCAAAAAAAAGAGTTAAGTAAAAAAATAAAAAATAAAAAGGTTAAAAAAAGAGAAAATGTCTTCGCATTTTATCCTGCAGAGATGTGAGCCCAGATTGTGTAACATAGTTACTGCGGAAGTGAACGGCATTGTGGGACATAAAGAGGGATTAAGTAATGCAGCTTCCTGTTGCTCTAGGATGGTGTCTTATGTAATCAAAGGGTCAGAGTTTGCAGAAGGTGGCCCCATTTATATGCATGATGGAGGGGAGTCTAAAGCCAAGCGAATAGCTGTTCTGTCGTTTCTCTGAGCGTGCAGTGGGTACTGAATGTGTGCGTCTTTAGTTAGATGGGCAGGAATGCTTAGAATGCTTTGATAAAAAGGGTGATGATTAGGGTCTTTTCTGCTTGAAGCTTCTGTTTTCACTGTGCATGCAACTTAGTATAATTTTTAATGTGATTTGCGCTATGTTGTGCTTAATTTTGATGTAAATTTCAATGTACAGCATGTGTATCGTACATGATGACACTCCTCCACCCTTCTGACTTTTTTTTTTTTTTTTGCTTGCGTCTTTTTCCACCAATTTATTGTATTTTCATTATTTTTATTATTTCCCACCCCAACTGCCCATATTTATTTTTGCTTTTGTTTCCATGGATAACTTGGCAAGCTGTTGCACACATAATTGCTGACTTTTGAGGTTGTGAACACACCCTTTACATCTGACAGTTATCTGTAAGAGGAAGCCTAGTGCATGAAATAAATCAGATGGTTTCAGTACGCCAGGTCATGATGTTGTGCATTACAGACGATGCATTTGGATTATTCCAAATCTTGTGGCTGGGAGCCAATGAAAACGCCTTGTACTTTCGAGAGTCAAGGATGGATTATATGTGTCTAGCAGTGGAGCCTGAGGTCATCTTTACCAGTGTCAGCCCCTCCCCCTGCATATCAGCCAATGCTGCCACTGTCTGGTAATCTTGAAAACTGTCTCTACCAGAGGATTCATCACTTTAATAGGATTTACATGATTGCTCTGAGCTATTTGTTGTTAGAATAACTGTATGATTAATGCATGATTATTGTCTGAAAGTATCAGAAGCTGTCTGCATTTTGTCTAGGGATGAATTACTGGATAACTGGTTATTTAAAAAAAAATCTAATCTCAATCTTTTCTCATGTGAATATTAATAAGTTAAATACAGGAATAATTTACATGTTGAGATAGAAGCCAGTTGTTTTACTGTATTTTTGATTTAGTAAATGCAACTTTGGTAAGTATAAGTGCTGGTCAGTCAAAGATATGTAAATAAGATCATTCAATAAACCATCCACATTGAATGATCCTCTTTTTTTTTTTTTATGAACATCAGTTCGTCTTCTGCTTTTCCTTGGCTTCTTCTGTTATCTTAGGATTACAGAAGACTTAGTTACTAAAGACAAATAGTGCTGTGTAACTGATAATGTTACATAATTTGATTACAAAAATTAAGTACTTGTCCTTTACTGTATATATACGTGTGTGTGTGTGTGTGTGTGTGTGTGTGTGAATGTATATATATATATATATATATATATGTATATCATATGCATTTTAAAATGCTTGAAATAAGACTACAGTTACTTTTATTGATAACATTATTACATATTCACATAAGTTTTTGTCTTAGGAAGACTTTTGTCTTTCTAACATTAAACTGCACAAAATCCCATAATTTTTCTTTTCAAGTAAATCAGGAATATCCACACTTATTTTTTATTTTTATTTTTTTACCAGCTAAACCACTTGTATTTAATGTATCAACTTGAAGTCCCCCTGAAATTTTAAAATAATAAGTTAACAATTAATAACTTTTGCATGTTAACAGTACTTTGAAATTAAATAATTGTCGCATGACATGCAGGTAAAGAATTGGAATATTCCATGATTTTTAGTAAGTGTTTTATTTGGATTGTTGTTTTAAAATGATTTTTTTAATTTATTAATTTTTTTAATTTAATTAATTATACACTTTTCATTAAACTCACAACCCTATCTATCTATCTATCTATCTATCTATCTATCTATCTATCTATCTATCTATCTATCTATCTATCTATCTATCTATCTATCTATCTATCATATTTGGTGTATTATACTTTGGTGATATTGAATTGTGTTGAAGTGATTGCTTATTTTGTACAGCAGGTGGCACCATTTGCAAAGTTATTGTCATCGTCAAAGTTGTGAATGTGTTTCATGATGGTATGTATATTTTCATTTCTGAACAAATATTTTCTGATAGATAGACTGGACTGAATCAGATCTGAATCAGTGTATGGTTGTTGCTTGTCTGAGGACCTTGAAGGCATTAGTTTTTTTATGGAAGATGTGAGAATTTATGATGAGAATAAATAAATACATTTTAAAATAATTGTTATTTCCCCCAAATCAGTACATTACTATGTAGCAGATAACTAAATGACACCAAAGCTAAATACACATATTACAGTTTTACTTTTTCATGGCCCTTTAGCTACAAGTGCCCTTTTAAGACATGATGACACAAGATAAATTGGTGCTGAGAGAACAGACAACCACTGCCTAGAGATCTGGGATGTCTTTTAAGTATGAGAAGGATGGCATTGTGTTTTGTGAGTCAGTGCCTGCTCTAAGAGACATGTTGATGCAGCTAAAGGGAGTGGAAGGATTAGTTAAATATTCATTGGGTTAGCTCCCCTTTCATTTACTGTGTCTCATGTATACAGTGCACTTACCACCCACCCATGCATACCACAGGCATTTTACAGACGTGTCATTCCTCTGCTGTATAAATGGCAAAATCATTCTCCATCAACCTGTCTTTTACAAAGTTTTCTAAAGCCATTCTTCAGTCTCTGTAGTGATACAGTGCTGGTAAACAGTGCTGCTTACTTTGTTGCTCTTAATGTATTGCTACTGATCTCAATGTATCTGCTTTTTTATTTCTCCATGGCCAATATTTAAAATGAATAATAATAATATATTTTTTTTTTACCTCATTATGACATTTATGTCTCCAAGAATAGGGATTTTGGATTTTTCTGGATGTAAAATATTAATGTTTTATGTATTAATGCAATAAACAGTATTACATTTCTCAAATGCTTTTTATTATATTATATCCTTTTTTTTCTATCATCCGTTTTCACAACCGCTTGTCCTTTGTAGGGTGACAACAGTGCTGGATCTCAGCAGCTCAGATTGAAATCATAAAAAAAAAAAGATGAAATTTAAATTTGAAATAATGTTTTTATACATACAGTTTGTTGTAATATCATTTTATTTAATTTTCCCCCTATTTCTTTGCATTATATGTTTAGGATCACAGGGATGCTGGGGCCTTTTTTTTATTAATTTAATTTTATTGATTGATTTTTAATTCAGTGTTTTATTTTTATTTGTATTTTTTACCCAGAGAATAGGGAGTGGCCCTCTGTACACAGCTTTCTTGCTGTCAGCAGAGGGTGCTCTGTGACTAAAAAAGGAACTCAAGCCTCTTCGCACAAATCCAGCTTGTGCCATGCATAGCCTCAAAAATCCCATCTCCGTTTGACAGTGCCCCACCCCTCATACTCTGCATTAACAGCTCTCCTGACTGCCACACACTTACTCTGAATTAAGAAAATAAAAGAAACTTAAATGAGCATTGGCTCATTTTTTAAATGTCAAGTAATGCCAAAAGATGTTGAAAATGTCTTAATCTGTATGCAGAGACCAGACTTTGCTTGTTTTGTACCAAATGACATTCTCAGATCTTAAAGACCTTCACAGTGAAAGAAGGACACCAAGTCAACATGAATTCTTTCCAATTCTGCAGTTTTCTGAAGCGGATATGGATGTTACGAGGCGGGATGCATAAAGTTCTATCTCTCCGTTTTCTTTCTTTTGGTGGAACTCATCTTGACTTTACAGAAAAGGACCTTTGGAAGATTATCTTAATCACAGCAGCTTCAGAAATGGAAGTGACGCATGTCAACATTTGGAACAGAGTGGCTTAAAATTCCTTCTCCCAACATTTTCAGATGAGGTGCCCTGTTTTGGCTTATGATATTCGGTTGCCATGGTTTCTTGCTTTGATCATGAGAGGTACAGTGCTGCCTAAGTGGTCCTATTGTAGGAGAGATTAACCAAAAATCCTACTCTGAACCTCTCCGGTTATCACCATAAACCACCACCTACTTGAGACTTATGCAAATATTTTATATGATAACAATTGTAAGTGATCACCAGTAACACTGTGCTGTTTGCGTGCCGCTGTTTGTCAGTGCAGCTGATATCAAAGCTACAAATGTCACGGTTGTCGTTGGACAGTGTTGTTTGTTGCAGTTAAACTCAACCCGGATGCACCAATAGCTGACATCCCACAAATGCGCTGCAACCTCATTGGCTTATCCAGCCATTTGTTTTGATTTTTGCCACAACATGTTTAAAGAGGGCATTAAAGCGGCTGTTTACTACAGTTTGGCCAGTGTGGGCGGAGCTACGAATCAAAAACAAAAACACAGATCCTTTTCCTCTTTTGTCACCCTTCTGTTTGCTTAGGTTTATTTAACGCATTTAACGCCAGGATGGGTTTGGTCAAGCAGGTCATGCAAGTTTTGGCGGTGGATAAAGGGCATCTGCATCCCCATATTCAGTTCATTTTGGTGGGTTTCAAAAGGCTGGGGTGAAATCAGAACACTGCTACTATAGTAGGCTAATGCGATGTGGCGGCACGCCCCAGGAAATTTAGGTCAAGTTAAGACTGCAGACAAGGATGTAAGTGATGCTGCGTAAGAGTGACACTGCATGATGCATCACATGCACACACACATTACTCATTCTTCAGCATACATTAACAGGCACACGCTTGGCATTTGGAAAATGATAGTCAATTAATGTGCATCGTAAAGGCTGAATTGTATAAATCATTGGCTAAGCCTCTGTAAATTTGATTTCAGACAAGGCTGGTATGTTAAGTGTCGCTCCTCTGGCAATATTCTCACATTAGCTTCAATTCTGCGTATACTTCACCATATATTACTGGGTTATTGCATCCACTCACTCAAATAAGCGCACACATGAAAATACACACTAATTCACTCGCTCCCCTCCCCCTCGATGCCAGAGGCAGCTGGTTAGCCACTCCATGGCTGTGCCCACGTGACGGAGGGAATCAGGGTGGGGAGAGGTTGTTGTTTTTTTTTCCTGTGGTGCCACAGCAGTAGTGTAGTATGGCGACGCACGTGGATTCCCATGCTGCAGTGCTCCTGCAGAATTCCAGCATGCCTTACATCCAGATAGTTATGGGTTGCTTTGTTATATCTACTCCTTAAATAGATGTATTATATTATATATGTTATATGTTTATATGTATATGTATATATACTAATTGCATTTAATTATTTTCATCACAACTCATTATGCAACTATTTTAAATTCTTATGAATCATTCATCCATTATTCTTATGAATTTCATTCTATTTTACATAAAATTATCATCATTTAATACAATTATTTACACATATATTATTATATATAATAGCGTAATTATTATAAATAGTATTAATTGTTAGTAAGTAATTAATCATATGTATTTATGCATCCTAAGACTGGAATGTCAGTTATTTGCAGAATTTGCGTGATTAATCGGCGTGTCGCTGTTGCACTAGTTGTGCATTTTTGGTGCATTACCTCATTGCTATTCATATATTCATACACAAGCTGTTAAGTCAGACTACTGCTCCAGTGCCCTCATCCTCCCCTCCACCTCGCCATTCGCTTTCTGATTGGCTGTCAGTGTGTTTTTGGAAGAACCAGGTTTTTTCAACTCCATGGATACAGTGGAGTGCAAAAGAACTTGCGTGTAGCCAATCACAATGCAGTAGTGAATCGTAAGTGCCCAGCGGGCTTAGACGAGCCCCCCTTTGCCCCCTCCTTCTCCAGAATCCCATCGTAGCTCCTCTCCTCCAGCACGCAATCTCCCAGTAGGAGGCTTCGTAAAGAACACAACCAGGTCAGAGTCTCTCTCTGTCAGAAAGCGCTCGTTCAGGGAGCTCTCCTTCACCCTTTGGGACTGCTGTGAATGAAGCTGAGAGGCAAATGCACTGTTCCTAATATAATCTACACTCTTGTCAGTTTGGCCCACATAGCTGGTTGTTGTCATGAGGAGATATTAGGAGGACCTTGATAAATGTTCTCCACTTTTCACGGTTTTCTTTAATTTTTATAAAGGGCTCTTATTAGTTCTTAATTCATACACCTCGATCACGTTTGTTCCTATAATAATGACATAAATGCAAAAGACATTGAGCCTTATGATAATAAATGTTTTGTTTCAAAGGTAGCTTTCATTTTTGTATCTTTTTAAAGAAACATGATTGTCAAATTACATTTTTGAGATGGCCATCCTTGAAATGACCCCCTAATGGTTGGAGGGAGTGCTGGGTGGGATTTAGGGTTGTCGCACTTGGCAGCAGTACATTAATGGCATGACTTGGATTCAGGTCACATTTATTCCAAGTAACTTTCCAACGGTAAAGTAAAAAGCATTATTATACCATCTTATAACTGTCTGTCTGTCAGTCATCCCAAAATGAAAATTTTGTCATTAATCATCCCAATGTTGTTCCAAACCCATAAAAGTCAGTCTTCTGTGTCAGCCGTGCTGCATGAATGCACTGTTTTCGTTCAAATCAAAGCATAAATACACATAGAAAACGTATCCCTTTGTCACTGCTGACACGGAATACCGTACGCTGCTTGCGTTCAGCTCATATTCTCCAAAATGGCGCTACAGTGATGCGGAGAGACACAGATGAGACAAATTGTTGAATAAAGTCGTTAGTTTTCTTCATGTACAAAAAGTATTTTCGCTGCTTTATAACATCACGGTTGAACCACTGATGACAGATGGACTATTTTGGCGATGTATTTCATACTTTTCTGGACCTTGACAGTGTAATTTATTTGGCAGTCAATCTGACAGCCACAAGCCCCCCTGGTTTCTATCCAAAATATCTTAAATTGTGTTCCGAAGACGAAGCTTTTAGGGGTTTGGAACGACATAGGGGTAAGTGAATAATGACAAAATTTTCATTTTTGGGTGGAGTAACCCTTTAGAGAGTTTTTCACTTAATCTTTGCTATGGATAGAAGGGTATTGTGGGTAATTGCTATGTTCAAAAGTTTAAGGTCAGTAAGAATTTTTTTTATAATTTTTAAAGATCTCTCTTATGCTTACTATGGCTGCATTTATTAAATCAAAATACAGTAAAAACAGTGATATTGTAAAATATTGAAAGTATAATGTTTATATTTAGATCAATTTACTACATTATTATGCAATTTTTTTTTTTATACTCTTGACTTGAATTTATTAAACACTTGAATTTATTAAATAAACTTTTAAAGATAACAGTATAGCCAGATCAGTGTTTTAAGAAGCTTCATTTATTGGTAGACTGTTCATTTTATATTATATCGTAGTTTTAAAATATTATAATGTGAATTTGGATTTCATGGCGCTTCAAATTTTTTTCTGGGCTTTTTCTGTAGTTTTATTGTTGTTTTTGATTGTCCATAAATTTAACATGGTTTGTAACTCCCTCTAGCACACCTTAAAAACAAAGACCAAATGCCACCTTTGCAAGCAGGCCGAAGCAGAAATCTGTTATTTTGCGCTACTTCAGCAGTTGTTTTGTGAGGCTGGTAATCGATTCACGCCACTGACCTTGAACTCTAATCCTGAGCTTTGCTAAGCATTGACCTCCATATGATCCTCGGCGTGGCTTTAACCTGTCACAGCCCCTCACCATGTGTCCATGTCTCTTTTGTAAAGTGTAAATGTCTGAATCAGTTAGAATACACTGGCTAGAGCAAGCCTTGCTTCTGTCGTTATGAGTTAGAGTGCTTTTGATCATTGGTTTACCGTCAGCAACTTCCATGGGTTCCTGTACCTGTTTGAGACCCTCGTGCACACAGATGGTCCCAGCTCAGACGCTCACCTGACTTCAACCTCACCAGCGTCACTCTTCGTCAAATCTCTCCCACCCATTGTCTCTTTGCCTCCGCTTCCAGACACTTTCTGTTCACCTGTCTACCTGCTCATGTCTCAACTTTTCACCTGTCAGCAGCCTGTCTCCTGTCACTCTGCATACACCCTCTCCAGCTCTCTTCCATGTTCCCAGTTCAGACGTACACGAATAGCTGACAGAAAATGTCAAGCCGTTTCAGCTGTGTAACCTGGTGTGCCATGTTAAACTAAAAATAATATAATTGAATAAGATAATTTCAAATATTTTTCCTGTACTTTTTATTAGGGCTGTAAATCAGTTGAAACTTAATCACATTTAATAATGAAATTAATGACAGTTAATGAAATGCCATTTGATTAATCAATTTATTATCAGTGTTAAATAATAATATTTTATAATATTATTATAATAATGATTTATTTTAATAATATAGTCTTTAATAAATTGAATAAAAGTAAGCAGACTTATAGACATTATTGTAACGAAAGCATGGAAGAGGCAAAAAGCTTTAGAACGTAGTATATCACAAGAATATTACTTTTTATGTATAATTATTGTAAAAGTCATTGCTTTACACTTTACTATATATTTTTTTTTATAAATTCAATTTTTAAAATGGAAATGACTTTTCCCTTATGTTTAACCTAAAATCTTTGATGTTGGTTAAGAAAATGTACTGTGAAAATGTTCTCCTCACATACTAACCAATTACACAAACCAACTGCCAAAATCACTTGTTGACTCCAAAAAGAAAAAAAGTAATTTTTAAAAAACATTTTTTACATTTATGTGCGCCTGCACATGTATGTGACTGTTTAATTTTCTTGTACTGAAAGATATACACTGTTGGAGTGACTGTTTTTCTCATGCTGTCTATATCTGCAGCTAGATCATCAGCTAGATTATATAACACCCATTCACACAAATACACACTCATGTCTGTGACCCACATCTAGCCGCCTGTATGCTTATGTGTGTGTTCTTACACCCATCACTCTTCCCACCAGAGGCACAGGAATCATGGGTAGTTATGGCCTAGATTGACCCTTTCACTGTTGTTTGCTTTACTCTCCTCTTTTATCTTTTGTACTAGGTGAAAGTAAACACAACCCAGTCATTTTGTGTTGTTCAGTCTTTTTGTATTATGCAGATACCTTTACGACAGCCTGTGAAAGAATTACAGATTAGTCAAGGCATTGTATAAATCTGCTCCTGTTTACTGTGTGTGGGTGTGTGTATGTGAATGTGTGTGTGTGTTTATAGATAACATTTTATAGACAGGTAGGCAAAGTTGGGCAATTATACCTAAAAGTGCTATTATATTATATTATATTATATTCTATTCTATTCTATTCTATTCTATTCTATTCTATTGTATTGTATTATATTTTTGGTTTTAATGCATTTACAATACCGTGCAATAATAAATTAACAATTATTTTTATGTTATGGATGTCATTAAAATTATTATTATTATTTTTTTAATTATTATTATTATTATTATTATTTAATTAAGCATAAAAACTTATAGTTGTACACATTTTTCTTTTAAACTTTTTAATAGGTTATATGCAGCTGAATTGTGCATTTGGTAAGTGTGTACAGCTCCTCTCCTGACACTCATTCCTTTCCTTCAGACGAGAGCAGTTCTTGGTAGAAACCACTTTCATACAGAGAAATGCCATTGAGAGTTGTGGTGGAGGCATTTTCCCATCAGCTAACAGTATTTATCGGGGGTTGATGTCAGGTGGCTGTGTTGGAGCAGCCTGGTATGCATTGGAGGAAGGATGTTGTTATTTTACCCTTCCGTGTGTTTTCTCAGAATCTTTCTTTTATAGTTGACTTTCTCACAGATAGGCTTAAAAAGTAGTTTTTATAACTTGAAATATATTGGTGCAATATTGTACAGATCTGTAGCATTGGCAGTCAATTGGCAGTCCGAGTTAGTCATAGCTTAACCTGCATCACCAAGCAAATACATTGACACTTCTAAGCAGGTTTCCCAAATACTCCCCCATTTTCCATTGTTGTTAATGGTTAATCCGGAAACTAACATCCTTGATTGAGTCAGTTGAGTCAAGTTTCTGTGTTCGACTGTTTAACTGTTGTTTACACTTTGGGACGTCATCCTAAGCCCAAAATGTGCTTTAGTTTTGTTTACGTAGCACATGCGTACAGTTGAATACATAGCCATTCACAGTACACTCCAGTTGATAGCGTGGGGAACACAGGTGCTCAGATTGTGCACCAGAAAGTTGGTGCTCTCATCACTGGGATTTATTGTTGCTGTTGTCTCAACTTATTTGCTGCGAGGCTGTGTTGCTTACACTATTGTTCATCAGAGTAGTCCAAGCTGCTGAATACTAAATAGGTAGGCGGTCATTAATTAATAAGCCCATGGTTGTGATACCATCACAAAAATAGGTTTTGAACAAACCGTTTACCATAAATTCTCCTTGTGAAATAACCCCTCTATTGAACATCTTGGGAATGTGAGTTTTCCTTCCCCTTTTTTCTTTTCACCTTTATTTGTATAGCGCCTTCAACAATACAGATTGTGTCAAAGCAACTTCAGTATTAAATACGTGTCAATAATGCAAAATGACAATAGTAAACACTAAATTTCACTCAAATTCAGTTAAAGGCAATTCATCATTGAATTCAGTGATGTCGTCCTCATCCAGCTCAAGTCAGTTTAAATAATATCTGTGCATTTAAGTTGACGATTTCGCTAGATATTAAGTGTCCCAAACTAAGCAAGCCAGAGACGACTAGGCTCAAACCAGGCTCAGTCGGGGGGCCAGTTCTCCTCTGGCCAGACCAAACCAGAAGATCCATTCCAGGCTGCAGTGAAGTAAAATTGTGCAGATGACTCATCAGGTTCCTGTGGTCTTGTCCTGGTGGCCATCTACTGTATCTTCCTTGAATTTGCTGTTTGGAAGGATAGTTTTTTGCTTCTGTACTTCACACGTCTACTTTTATTTATGTTTCCAAGCGCAAAATGTTAAACCCAGTAGTCTCAGATATCCCAAGAGAATAAATGGTTTTAGAGGGCTGTTTTTACATCTAAAAACACTAGTCTACTTCCTAAATCTTGACTTTGAAAGCTTGGGGCCCCTCAATAGGGAACTGAACGTGAGCAGTAGGCATGAAATGCACGGTTGGCACTGGCCACCAAAGCACAGGGATTCCCGTAACTCTGTGTGTGTGCTGAAGGAGGGGGGTTACAGTAGTGACATCTGGTCGACCCAAGGCCCTACACAGGAAAACCACTGCGTCTGGAGAGTGGAAGCTGTGGGGTAAAGGGAAGGAGCGTTAACTGGTGGTTGGAAGGGCGATGGTTTCTTGACTGATAATGGGGGAGATTAATGCCATGATAGAATCAAAGTAAGGCTGTTAAATGCTGCCCAACCTGAATCTGACCATCAGATTTATGATTTCTGTTCAAAATATGTGACTTAACTCACTTTTTTTTTTCTTTAGGTACGTTGTCATGGGGAACCTCCTTAAAGTTTTGACATGCACAGATCTTGAACAAGAGCCCAACTTCTTCCTGGATTTTGAAAGTGAGAAACTTCTCCTCTTTCCATTGACTCTCTTTCATTTATTAGCTGTAAATAATATTTCATCCTCCAAGCTTACCTCAAAATGCCTTTTTGGTATGTTTGAGAACTGGGATTCTGGGAGACTTGGTGTACAGTAGGTCAATACCCGGTCAACTTGTAAAAAATGCCAGTTCCCTTTTTTGGTCTTGATTCTATCTTAAACTCCTTTGCCCTGGAGACCAGTTCATGAACCACACACAATCTGCTACCATCTCATTTGTTTGAACCCAAAAACTCTCTCCAAAGCGAAGGAAGGTGAATGAACCAAAAAAAAAAAGAAAAAAGACAGTGGAAAATAACAGTTTCCTGGCTTTTATTACCCTTGTCCACAGAACATTTTCATCCTACCATGTTTGTCTCCATTTTTAGACACATAGTCATTCCTTTGAAGAAATACATGGAGCTATATGGAGTCACTGAAACCATTGACACATTCATGGCTCATTGGTCGCACACATATAAGAAAAAGTCCTATAGTGTCTGCTCAAGAGCACTGGAACAGGACCTACTGTATCAATACAAAAACATAGAAAGAAAAAGCTGAGAGATCATGGCACTCTTAATCTGTGGCATCTGAATGCTGGAAATTGAGGTGGCCCTCAATTTCTTAAATTGCATTTGAAGCCAGCTGTAGTTAACAGCTGCCAGTGTCTCATTGAGGTTTCTTTTTTAGATGTGGGCCTAAAGTTTCCACCAATTAAAATTCCACACTTTGCCTTTTAAACATATGAAACGGGCTCAGCTGTGGAGGTTTGACTCAAATAAGCTTTAAGATCCTCAGTGAGGAATTCATCCCAAAAATTTAATTTAGTCATAATTTGCTCTCTCTCTTGTCACTCCAAACCAGTTTGATTTGGAACACAAATGAAGATGTTCAGCAGAAGTCTGCATGGCCTCTCAGTTGCACAGCAGTCATCTGATAGTGATGTCAAGTTTGGACTGTGTATATCCAAAATTCCAATTCCAAATTATATAAGTGTACCAACTGTATATAAGACGCTACTAGTAGAGTAAAGGGTATTAATAAAAGGTCTGCTACTGAAGTATATTTACATTGGTCACATCAATAATCTAATTTGTAATTTAAATTAACCTGGGTTATTTAAATAAAAAATTAATAAAAAACTGCACAAACTAATATTTAACACAAAAATTTAATAGCCCCAGCAATTATCCATAAATAACATTTTTACTGCATTATTATATTAGTATAAAGCTCTTATACCTTTTCATGATTTGCCTATGTACAGTATGTTCTTTTAATGTGTCAGACACTGACTAAATGTGTCCTTGAAAGACCTTTTGATTAAAGACCTTAAAGTTATTTCTCTCTCTCCCTCTGCCTTCAGATGCCCAGCCAACAGAAGCAGAACGGGAAACGTGGGATGAAGTGGATGTGGTCCTGAAGGATGCACTGGGAATACTTGATGAACTACAGGCATATAAAGGCGCAGGCCAAGAGATACGAGAGGTACAGGGCACTCACACTCTCGGGATAACAGATGTCTGCTGATGTTTGACTTATGCGTATGAACTTATACATTTGTTCATGCAAAATTGACTCTTTAGAGTATGCACATTAATTCACACAAAAATGAGTTGGAGGAATAATATTGGTGGCTTTAAAACATCTCACAGTATGTTCATATTATTTGATATTCTCTACTTTGCTCATGAGTGAATGTCAGTGTGATTGATGATCTTGTTGCCACGGATACTGTTGCTATACGGAGACAGTTGCCATGGACTGGCGTCTTTTGCAGAATGAAAGTGAATGTTTCTTTTATTTATTTTTTCCAATTCACTCAAAAGAATGCAGTGCTTTCTTTTTTATGTCAGCACACTCAGTAATTATTTTAATGATCCTCATGAATTTGGAAATTCAAAGGCACACCGAGGTAGACAGAAAAAACACTGACTAGATGTTCTGCCCAGTGTCATAATGGAAAAACATAATGAATAAACCTTCAAACCTCTTGTGTGCTTGGATTTACATCCTCAAATTGCCACCCTCATGGGCACATCATTTAAAAACCTCATCTCACACACATACATAATTCTAACACAACCTCATATGGTCATAAAATAATATGTTCCATTTAGACTTGTGGGAACGTTGTTTATAACTCGCCAGATGTTGTGTTATTAAGATGTTGTGTTTATTTTTTCAGGCAATTCAGAACCCTAATGATGAGGCATTACAAGACCAGGCGTGGGCTGCTGTGGTGCCACTAGTAGGCAAACTAAAGAAGTTCTACGAATTTTCACAGAGATTAGGTACATGTACAAGTCTGTTTTTCATAGCAGAAATAGTTATGCAGAAACCTTTTAAATGAACATTTTGGCATTATTTACTCACAATTAATGTCATTTCCAACATGTTTTATTTTTCTATGGAACACAAAAGGATATATTTTGCAGAATGTCCATGCTGCTCTTTTCCATATTATGAAAGGGAATGGGGGCAGAATTCCAAAAATAAAAAGACCACCATAAGTCATTTGGAAGTATTCTGTATGTTATGGTGGCCGAGAGAGCTCAATGCGCTGCAACTTCAGAAAACATATGCAAATAGAAAAAGCACCAGAAAACTTAAGAAAACATCTTCATCAGTTTAAGAGCACATGTGCTGCAAATACTAACAACACAACCAAAAAGAGAAACATACATCAAGCTCTTGTCTTAAAATTCCATCAAGCTCATATTTTAAAATCCCATCAAGCTCTTATTTTAGGCGGGAAACTGCCGGAAGCCCTTAAAGGGGTGGTTGTTAAGTTTTTTTCAAAGGCTTGATTGTGTTTATAGTGTGCAGTGTAACATGTTCATACCTCATAAAAAATAAAATAAAATAAATAAAAACATTATTTTCACACGTTTTACCTCTATTCTTCACCGCTGTTTCCGTTCTCATCAAAACATTCTCTTGAGTTCCTGGTTCTGTGCAGCCACTCCCTCAGAAATACCACACTCAGGCTAAGATTGGTTAGTTGGCCCAGTGTGTTGATTCGCTAACCAACTAGTGCATGTTGTCCAGAAACGTCACGCCTCCTTGTCAAAACAGATAGTTGCATGTACCCAGAGGCAGGGTTTATGTAAACATTGGGGCAAGTGATGTCACAAACCCGTGAAGAAGTCTTTAGTAGTCTTTGACTTTGAGCATCGTAACTTTGCAGATGTTGTTTATGCTCTAAAAGCAGCATTACACATTAACTAAACATTAACTGTCCTTATAAATGTGCTTAAAAGCAATTGGCAGTATCTGTTTGTCAGTTTTTTTCTGTGCTGTAAACATCTTACAAATTAAATGCACGCTAACACATTGTGTGCAAATACACTAACACCTAAGCAGACCCAGAGAAGTACCACATCTGTTTTTTTTTCTCGTATTCTTGTGCAAACACACTAGCTAATATATAGACTTAAATTCCAAAAATTGTACAAATTTCTCACTGATATGCATAGAGAAAAAATATCTAATACTTCAGATCATATTACATCCTTAGCATTAGCGGTTGCTCATCAAAACACAGGGATGTTAGCAGCTCAGTAAGACCCAAGTTGATGGTGGTCTTACCCTGAAGACATTGAAACCCTGCACTTTAAATCTATGTAATGGCTCCTGAACTTGTAGTCAATGAGTGCAGGCAAGGCGTCTGCCATATGTTATGTAAGTCACCAAACTGGGTCATCTTGCTTTCCCGCGCTTTCCGCTCCAGAACACTAAAGCAGCTTTTGGCGCAAGCTCTCATGTCTGACATGTTTCGCTTAACTACACTGATCACTTGGCATGTAGTGCTCTCTCCTGACGATGAACCTATCCATGCACATTAAGTCAACGTTTGAGTCTTTGGGTGTCAGTGGTGTTATAATTGTTTTAACAGCGTGAAAGATGCATGCTGCTGCGTTCTGATGAGTCTGTCCATGTCTCCGGACAAGGACAGACTTGCAGAGCAGAGTGTCAGGATTCGTGATAGATTCAAAATAAAATCATATTAAAGAGAGAATGGTCACACTTTATTTTAAAGTCCAATTCTCACTAATAACAAACCATTAACTATGACTTTTGCCTCAGTAAACTACTAATTTGCTTCTTATTAATAGTTAGTAAGTTAGTATTTTTAGTTTAGGTATTGGGTAGGATTAGGAATGCAGAATAATATGGTAACACTCTATTTTAAGGTTAAATTTTTAGCCATTAATTAGTTGCTTATTAGCATGCCTATTACTAGCATAGTGGCTGTTTATTAGTACTTATAAAGCACATATTAATGCCTTATTCTGCATGACCGTATTTTAGATCCCTTAATCCACCCTATACCTAAACTTAACAACTACCTTACTAACTATTAATTAGGAGTTTGTTTAGGGGAATCTCTTAGTTAATAGTGTTCCCTATTCTATTAGTGTTTCCAATAATGTCATGCAGAATATGTGCTCTATAAGTACTAATGAACAACCAATGTGTTTTTTATACAGTGGCATGCAAAAGTTTGGGATCCCATTTAGGAATTTTTTGTGATAGTTGTTTATGAGTCCCTTGTTTGTTCTGACCAGTTAAACTGAGCACTGTGCTTCAGAAAAATACTCCATGTCCTGCAGATTCTTCAGTTTTCCAGTATCACTAATGCTGCAGAAGGAAACACAATGCATTAAGAGCCAGGGGGTGGAAACTTTTTGAATTTGAAGATCAAGATAAATCCTTAAAAGGAATGTTCACCCAAAAATGAAAATTTGATGTTTATCTGCTTACCCCCAGAGCATTCAAGATATAGGTGAGTTTGTTTCTTCAGTAGAACACAGAGATTTTTCACTGAAACTTCTGTAGTCTTTCAGTCCTATTATGTCAGTGAATGGGAATCATGGCTTTGAGAGACATAAAATATACACAAACAAAACCAAATTAAACCCTGCAGCTCGTGATGATACATTGATGTGGAAAGACACAAAACGATCGGTCTGTTCAAGAAGCTGAACAGTATTTATATTGATTTTTACCTCTGATTTTCACCGCAATGTCTGAACTGTCTTGCAATGGTTGCCTACATCTTGGATGCCCTGGGGGTAAGCATATAAACATAAAAAAATATATATATATTTTTGGGTGAACTATCACTTTTATTTGTCTTCTGGGAAACATGCAACTATCTTCTGTTGCTTTCAAAGGGCAGTACTAAATAAAAAATAAAAAAAGAAAGAAATTCAACAAAAAAAAATATTTGGACATCTTTGTCCTGTTCAAAAGTTTTCACTCCCTGGCTATTAATGCATCGTATTTCCTTCTGGAGCATCAGTGAATTTTTAAACCTTTTTTTTTTTTTTGAGTTTTGTTTGGGTTTTTGTTTTTATTCATTTTTTTATTGTTTGTTTTAATTTTGTTTTACTGGTTCATCTCAAACTACTGTTACTCTCAGTGTATATTTAGGATTTTAACAATTGGCTACATGTGTCATTTCTTCTCTCGTGTGTTCTCGTTATTTGATGAGATGTGACTTACACTCCCTTGCCCTGCCCTGCTTTCCTCCAAACCGCTGTCCTCTCCTCACACTCCATTCTCAGCATGTGCTCTTAAAATCCGCTCGTCTCAAGCTATGTTTTGACTGGGAGGAGAATATTGTGCTTCCATGGCCATTTTTAATCAGCTCCTCTGCCCTGCCAAGCTGCCTAAAGCAGATGGAGGTCATTACCGTATGGCAAATCTGCTCAATTTACTCTACATACTGCTGCAGCTTGAGTCACCAGCCTAAAAATTCTCTCTCTCTCTCTCTCTCTCTCTCTCTCTCTCTCTCTCACACTCCGATGACTATACTGGCTTGACTATGTAAAACCTTAAAAACTCTATGGAAATAAATATGTTGACAGACAAAGCTACCCTTTGTTTACCTTTAGATGGAATTGATTACTGCAATTTTCTAAATGGGCCAATAAAAATAAAGCTGAAAACCCCCAAATTGTCTGAACTTTCAGAGCAAACCTAATTCAGTTCATCAACTGCTGTTGATACATTGATCTAAAGCCACATCACCAAACCATTGTTTTTTTTGTTTGTTTCTTTCCATTGCTCTCTTTCAACATGCAGTAGGAGTTTCTTGTACAATTTTGCAATACTAGCAACAGCAAGACGTGAATCACTTCAAGGGCAACTCTGTTTGGTTCTGTTTATATGTATATTTTAAGACTTGTAATTGAGATCAGGATTAAAAATTGGGTTGATGGGACAGACTGAGATCATACCGTACCCCAACCATAAACTAATTTATTGCTGCAGGGCTGACTCTTATGTAATATAATTATTCTAACATGCCCCTGTGTACTGTTACTTTATTGCCTCAATAGGGCAATGGAGAAACTGAGAACGGGAATTGTGGGTTAAGAACAGCTTCTCAAGTCATCAAGCTGTCTACTGAGGCTTAAGACATCACTGTGTGTTAGTAAAGAACATTGAGAAATTTCAGATTAAGCCTTATGTAAGAGTGTGCCTTTTGTGTAGCCTGGAGTATGTTTCTGAGAAATTAGTTTGAGATTATGCATTAAATAATATTTCTTAGTTTACAAGAGGTTTTATGTTGTTTGATGGAAGGATTGATGCTTAGTGCTGGTCTACGAGTAGTATGAACTAGGGCTGGGACAACGCGTCGAGGTCATCGATGACGTCGATGCAAAAAATACGTCGACGCAAAATATGCACATCGATTCGTCGACCTGTTTTTATTTCTCTAAAAAACGTTTTCAAAACGTTTACCTTATGTGCGCTGAATATACGCGATGGCCAGATCAACATTCTGTCCAACGTTATATAACCAATCCAGGGGGTTTTCTGCATTGATCTTTTTTTTTGGCGGCTGTCAAAGCCTTATTTGATCGGTGAGTGACAGTGACAGGGCGCGTACGAGAGAGAGCCCCGGCTGCGCGCGCACTCACAGCCTTTAAACAACACGAGCGCTTCTTGCTCTCTCTCTCCCTTGTGCATATTAATCAAAATCATTAAACACGATAGAAAAAGGGTGAAACACCAAAGTTTCACGCGTGCTCGCGCACTCACAGTCTTCAAACTACACGAGCGCTGTCTCTCTCTCTCTCTCTCTCTTCTCTCCCTCCCTCCCTCCCTCGTGCATATTAACCAAAATCATTAGACACGATAGAAAAAGGGCGGAACGCCAAAGTTTCACGTGTAGCATTGGGAGATTTTTTTTTTCTCCATGACAGGCTGCTGGCTCCCACTGTTAATTTTTTTTTTTTTTTTTGGAAAAGCACTCTCTGTATTCGCTTAAAGCCCTAAAGTTTACATTGGTTACTGTATTCTTTCAATTGCTCTAAACAAGTATTTTGGGTGAACTTTTTTATTGAATGCTAGACATCAAGTTGTTGTTATTTTCATCTGAAAGAAGAACTTTTTTTCAGTAAGCTAGGCCCTATGTGTTCAGTAAGCTTGTTTCAGTAAGCTATGTGTTTTCAAGGCTTCAAGGTTTTATTGAATGCTGTCTCTATACAAGTGCAAAGTAATGCATTCTTAGTCAGTCTTTTATTTTGTAATTTTAAGAGCAATAAACATATATTGCAATGTTAAGGAATTCATGTTTTTTTCATTCAGATATGTAAATCAACATGTATAAATTGTTAGTAGTCAATTAATGGGGAGATAATCGAAATCGAATCGGTCTGGGAAAATTAATCGTTAGATTAATCGATGCATTGAAAAAATAATCGCTAGATTAATCGTTTAAAAAATAATCGTTTATCCCAGCCCTAGTATGAACCAATATGTCATAATCTAAATGGTATAGTGTGTTAAACTAACGGTCATGTATTTTTTATGGGCTGCTTTACAGTATACAACAATTAGTTAATTAAAAAGTATGAGTTATATTTACCAAACACACACACACACACACACACACACATATATATAGTTGATAATATTGTTAATAATGCTAATATAGCTAATCAGTGGGGGGTGGGGTATGATTGTTAAACAATGTGTTGCACTCAATGAGAACCTAATTGACCCTAACTGACCATTGTGTGACTCTACAGAAGCAGCACTGCATAGTCTATTGAGAGCACTCACTAGTGAGACATACGATGACCCCACACAGCATCTGGAGAGAGAGCAAGCCCTTGCCAAACAGTTCGCTGAGATTCTGCACTTCACACTCTGTTTTGATGAGCTCAAGGTGAGGACCATATACCTCAATATTATTCCTCAATAAAAAATTCCCTTGTTACTTGATGGTAATGTTTTTTTTTTGTTTGTTTTTTTATCATTTTTTATTTTTTGGTTGCAGTCTTTGCATAAATGAAAGGCCATTATACATGATACAGGTTTATCTTGTTAATTTTCCTATTCAAGTTAGTCGTTGAATCAATTTGCATTTAAAATTCATGTTAATTTAAATGTTTATTTAGCATTGGATGTGTACTGATACTAAGGAGCTGACACAATACAGGTCAAAAGTAATTGGTTGGAATATCACGAAACCTGTCAAGAACATGTTTGAGTCCAATAATGAGAAATACAAATTATATTTCTATTTAAAGGGGTCATATGATGCAATTTAGATGTTTCCTTTCTTTTTGGAGTGTTACAAGCTCTTTGTGCATAAAGAAGATCTGTAAAGTCGCAAAGACTAAAGTCTCAAATCCAAAGAGATATTCTGTATACAAGTTAAGAGTCAATCACGCCCTCTTAAAACAGCTCGTTCTAACACGCTCCCATATGTCTACGTCACACAGTGGAAAGATAAATGCAAAACTACTTTATTTGGCCTCCAACAAGAGTACATAAATAGAAATCAGTGGTTAAGTTGTATTTACAATACAGGGAACAGTTCAACCCAAATATTCAGATATGACGCATTTTACGGAGGATGAGGACTGTTTCCTGTGAGAGTAGCCTACAATGCCGGTGTCCGCAACGCATACAAAGAACGTGTAAGTCATTATAATAAGTAATTATGTCCCAACTGGATGCTTCAAATGCTTAGTTTGTAATGGGATTTATTGGTTTTGTCTTGTCTCGCCGGGACACAAGACACCACAGTATGGTGAGGGGCGTAACATTTTCGTCACACGCTTGAGGTATTCGGCCAATCACAACGCACTGGATAGCTGACCAATCAGCACACACCTCACTTTTCAGAACGATGAGCTTTGTAACAATCGATGCGTTTCAGAAAGGCAGGGCATAGAAGAGAAACAGTAATGTATATTATGTGGAAAATAATGTTTTTTTTTTCTACCTTAAACCTAAACCTTATATAATATATGCACATATTATAGTAACATTTGGTATTATAATATTGGTAGTATTATATTGACTTTAATTTATGCTGGCTTGAACCAAAATAATGAATTGCAGTATAATACTTATATGCAGAATATTAGTAATTATAGGAAGAAAAAAATGTTAACATACAGATTTAGCACTGTAATCTGCATTTGGTGAAAATTGTTATGGAAATAATATACATCGTATTTAATTATCAAACACACTTCATTTTCTTTATATGAAATATGAGGACCATGAGATGAAATCATTAATTAAATGTTCTGTAATCAAATGAAATGCATGGTTAAAAGATGAGCTTGCCATGTAAGTCATCAGAATTTTAGCATGCAGCCTGCTGTTACACATTACTATGCGACTGATGAGACTGACCAGGATGTGATGCCTTAACAAGCTTCCACGTCTCTCTAATGACATGCTAATTCTGATTAGAAACCAGCTAATGAGAAAATAATTACTTTCCAATTGCACGTGTCAGTTTTCTCTGCCCCAGGTACTTGCCAAACCTTTCCCGACATTTAAGATCACAAGAAAATTAGCTTTTGATCTTTTGCTCTCCTCGTTCTCTTATTCATCTTAAACACCTGCTGTTTCTTTTACACTAAATGATAATGCAGAACAAACACTTAAAAGTGTACGTATATGTCAAGACTGCAGCATGCTGAGCTATAGTGTGCTTTTACGCACTCCTGTGACCATGTCAGAACCTCAGGCACTCAGACAACCCTAAATGACTGAACAGTAAACCACCTCATTTGTCTCGGGTTATGTGTCCAAACAAATCAAATAATATTTCGTCTAGCTGTTTTTTTATTCACCTCAGCACCAACACTAGCGACTTTATACCCTGCTCTTCCTAATGCAAACATTCACATATACCCTGATGCCCTGCGGCACGGAACTGGGATGTCCCAATTAAAGAGCCCCCCCAGATGGGGTTGCTTAATGCGAGAAGGTAGGGGGTGTAAGGTGGCATGCCAACCTCCATTCAACCATGCCCTCCTTTCAGCTTGGCGCAGTGACCTACTTCAGCCTGCCAATGCCGTAGCGCCGTACGCTGCAGGGATAGGATGGGCTGTCTGGTCTGGCAGTAAATCGACTGCATTAGTTTTGTTGACATGGATGTCATTTGAGGATATTGTTTTGATTTCTTAAAAAATGTGGAGTTATCCACATAACCATCATCAATTCCTGTAAAGCCTACTATATCATTTGATGCATTTACAACCCGAATTCCGTAAAAGTTGGGACGTTTTTTAAATTTTAATAAAATGAAAACTAAAGGAATTTCAAATCACATGAGCCAATATTTTATTCACAATAGAACCTAGACAACATAGCAAATGTTTAAACTGAGAAATTTTACACTTTTATCCACTTAATTAGCTCATTTAAAATGTAATGCCTGCTACAGGTCTCAAAAAAGTTGGCACGGGGGCAACAAATGGCTAAAAAAGCAAGCAGTTTTGAAAAGATTCAGCTGGGAGAACATCTAGTGATTAATTAAGTTAATTGATATCAGGTCTGTAACATGATTAGCTATAAAAGCTTTGTCTTAGAGAAGCAGAGTCTCTCAGAAGTAAAGATGGGCAGAGGCTCTCCAATCTGTGAAAGACTGCGTAAAAAAATTGTGGAAAACTTTAAAAACAATGTTCCTCAACGTCAAATTGCAAAGGCTTTGCAAATCTCAAAATCATCTACAGTGCATAACATCATCAAAAGATTCAGAGAAACTGGAGAAATCTCTGTGCGTAAGGGACAAGGCCGGAGACCTTTATTGGATGCCCGTGGTCTTCGGGCTCTCAGACGACACTGCATCACTCATCGGCATGATTGTGTCAATGACATTACTAAATGGGCCCAGGAATACTTTCAGAAACCACTGTCGGTAAACACAATCCTCCGTGCCATCAGCATATGCCAACTAAAGCTCTATCATGCAAAAAGGAAGCCATATGTGAACATGGTCCAGAAGCGCCGTCGTGTCCTGTGGGCCAAGGCTCATTTAAAATGGACTATTTCAAAGTGGAATAGTGTTTTATGGTCAGACGAGTCCAAATTTGACATTCTTGTTGGAAATCACGGACGCCGTGTCCTCCGGGCTAAAGAGGAGGGAGACCTTCCAGCATGTTATCAGCGTTCAGTTCAAAAGCCAGCATCTCTGATGGTATGGGGGTGCATAAGTGCATACGGTATGGGCAGCTTGCATGTTTTGGAAGGCTCTGTGAATGCTGAAAGGTATATAAAGGTTTAAGAGCAACATATGCTTCCCTCCAAACAACGTCTATTTCAGGGAAGGCCTTGTTTATTTCAGCAGGACAATGCAAAACCACATACTGCAGCTATAACAACAGCATGGCTTCGTCGTAGAAGAGTCCGGGTGCTAACCTGGCCTGCCTGCAGTCCAGATTTTTCACCTATAGAGAACATTTGGCGCATCATTAAACGAAAAAGACGACCACGACCTCTTCAGCAGCTGGAAATCTATATAAGGCAAGAATGGGACCAAATTCCAACAGCAAAACTCCAGCAACTCATAGCCTCAATGCCCAGACGTCTTCAAACTGTTTTGAAAAGAAAAGGAGATGCTACACCATGGTAAACATGCCCCGTCCCAACTATTTTGAGACCTGTAGCAGAAATCAAAATTGAAATGAGCTCATTTTGTGCATAAAATTGTAAACTTTCTCAGTTTAAACATTTGCTATGTTATCTATGTTCTATTGTGAATAAAATATTGGCTCATGTGATTTGAAAGTCTTTTAGTTTTCATTTTATTAAAATTAAAAAAACGGCCCTAACCTTTCCGGAATTCGGGTTGTACTTCTAAAGCCTATAAATGATCAAAACTTTGTTGAAAAACCTTTTATACACAATCTTGTCAATCAAACAAACAACACATGCAAACGTAGATATGTATACACTATCTAAAGGTTGTATAGGGATATATGTAAAAAAAATTCAATAAACTGTTACATTTCAAAATCATGAGATTTTTCTCACTGTTATTTTATATTTTCATGATTAAAGTTGACCTTGAAGTTGATTGAAGTTGCTCTTGCAAATCCTAAAGAGTTAATTCTTCTCCCTGACCTTTGTCCTCTAACCCGTCTCTGTTGTCATCATGACAAGCACCCGCTCCTTTGTCAATGAATTTGTCACTGAACCCTAAATTGAACATGACTCTTCATTAAAGCATGTTTATCCATCTGTCACAAGCTACAAATCTTTTGGGGTGTGCTCTAGATTTAAATAGTACTTCTATAGGGTGTGTATGGGTCCCAGACAGTCCCAGTCCTGTCAGATAAAGATTGCTCTGATTACCTAAAGGAACTGGTATTCATTTATGTAAAGCTTTAGCTAATCCTGTAAGTGTTCTTGTCTTCTAGACTACCAGACTATATTTGTCTACTTCAGTCCTGTCACATCAGCAATTACCTGGAGATTTACCTCCCTTTGAAACACCTTACACAATTTTATTTTATTAATGGTTCTTGCTAAGGCAAGCATCGGTATTACTATTGTTCTTACTTAAGAGTTATTAGTTGTTAAATAGCCCATAACTTTGAGTATTACAATTTGCTATGCAACTTTGAGAGGTGTGCTATTATTTTTCTAAGGGATACGACTTACAATTTCTGCCTGGCGGACGATAAAACAAATAAAAATAATCCCATAGACTTAAATTTAACCACATTTAGAGATCTGATCAAGACTTTGTTGCTAGTAAGTAACCTACAGTATACAGTAGCAACATGGCAATGCCATAGCAACTATACAGCTAAAAACCAATATGTGATCCTGGACCACAAAACCAGTCTTAAAGGTAAAGTATGCAGGATTGACACTGAGTAGCATTGTTTTTCAGTTAAACAAGTATGTTAACTGAGCATGTTTCTTAAATATCTGCAAAAATATTGTGGTATTTTTATGCTTTAGTGGAGTCAAAAACTTACTACAGCACCTTTAATTAGCACAGGTATGTTTGTAGCAATAGCCATCAAAACATTTTATGGGCCAAAATTATTGATTTTTCTTTTATGCCAAAAATCATTAGGGTATCAAGTAAAGATCATGAAGATATTTTGTAATTTTTCTACCATAAATATATCAAAACTAGTAATACTAGTAATTGCTAAGGACTTCATTTAGATTTTGTCTTTTTTTTTTTTTGCACCATCAGATTCCAGATTTTCAAATAGTTGTATCTTTCGCCAAATATTGTCCTTACAAACCGTACATCAATGGAAAGATTATATATTCAGTTTTCAGATGATATATCGACCTCAATTTCGAAAAATTTAGCCTTACGACTGGTTTAGTGGTCCAGGGCACCTATTAACATTTTAACCGCTGCATAGCAATGGTCTGGCAATGACCCACAACAAGCTAGGATTGTAAAGGAGAAACTGAAAAGATTTAAAAGAATACTGCAGCCATTACTCCTGTCTTCAGTGTCACATGCTCATTTTGAAATCATTCTTATATGCTGATTTGGTGCTCAATAAACATTTTCTTATTATCAGTGTCGTGCTGTGTGTTTCGTTGCGAAAGCGAAAATACTTGGTTTGGCCTTCCAAAAGAGGACACAACTTAGAAATCAGTGGTTAAGTTGTATTTACAACACTGTTCCAGAACAATTCAACCCAAATATTTGTGTGTGTGCAATGCATTTTATGGAGGACCGTTTCCTGAACCTGGAAGAATACCCTACAGTGCCAGCTGTTCTGACTCACAGCCTGTAAATATGTTTTGCCATTGATGATTCAAATGCGAGTTTTGAGCAGTGTAGAGTAGCGCTTTTTTATTGTTTGTCAGATCACAAATGCAGACATGGTTTTATTTTTGCGCGGCGTTATGCAACACATAAAAAGACAGTATAAGCCATTATAATCTGTAATTGTTACATTAATATTGGGTTTTATTGTTTTGTCTCGTCACGCCGGGACACATCATCACAATATGCTAAGGGGCGTAACATTTCAGTCACACGCTTGAGATATTTGGCCAATCACAACGCACTGGATAGCTGGCCAATAAGAGCACACCTCACTTTTCAGAACTATATGCTTTGTAAAAATCTACACATTTCAGGCAGGCGGGGCAAAGAGGAGAAACAATAATGTACAGTATGCAGAAAATAATGTTTTGTTTTTTTATCTTAAACCACATAAACACATTTCATTACACCAAATAATGTTATTTTTTAGCAATATCATATGACCCCTTTAATGTGTATTTGCTGATCAAAAGCAAATAGCATAAAGTCTTAATGACCCCAAACCTTTGAATGGTAGTGTAGATAAACTTTTCATTATTTTGCAGATGACAAATCCTGCCATTCAGAATGACTTCAGTTATTACAGGAGGACCCTGAGCCGCATGAGGATCAATAACGTTCCTGTGAGTTTTCTCAAGAATTGAAACTGCCACCTCTTTATTGCTATGAGTTCAACCCAACCCCACACCCCCCACCCTTTTCTCTGTCTATGCAGTACGCTTCTGTCCTTACTTAACATCTTTGATCCACACCTGTTTTTTACTTTTAATATGTAAATACACCTATGTGTATGTATATACAAGCAGCTCTCGATTTTATCTAAACCCCTTTTCACATAACTAATACACTTCCTTTTCTTTCTTACTCACATACTCATGCTCTCAGACACTTGCACATACCAGCCCTCAGGGGACTGTTGAGGACCCAAACAGAAAATGGGCTCCCACTGGGAGAGTGAGTGAGTTCTGAGATGCTCACTGAAGTGCATTGAGGTGCACCAATATAGTGTGGCACCTGATCTGTGGTCAGCTTTTGTGCCTGTCCTCCCCAGAGATGCCCTGCCCTCCTAGGACTAAATATCTGATCTGAGAGCGGGTCACATACATAGCCCTGGGGGACACCATGCAGTCTGCATACCTTGTTTAGTGAAGTGGCGCTGGTTTTCCCCTCATATTCTCCCAGACTGAATTCAGTAGCCCCACCATGGTTCCCCAGGGCACTACTACTGTAAGAGAGCTAAATAAATCACTCCAGCTAGAACTCTCTACATCTGCACTAATAGTTTAGAATATTGTTTAATATATGAATGTATTTTTAGACTTGACACACCAGAATGTGCAGGTGTATGCAGTTTACTGTAAGATTAAACCGTTTTCTTAAAAACAAATTTGTTATTGTCTTGCTGCCCTAATTTTGATGATGCTTATGCTTGTTTGAAAAGCGTTTTCAAGTAACCATTTTTATTCAGTAGAATACAGTTAGTAAATTAAGACATTTAATTTCACAGAAAATATTTTTAATTATTCATCACATATTTTGCAAATTAACTAAAGCTTAATTTCCTTTTTATGTCTGGGGATGTCTTTACTTTTCCCATCCATCATTGTCCAATTTGCTGTTTTTCCCATTTTTCCTGCCAACCAAAATTATATATTCTGGGATATTCCATTGTCACTCAAATAATGCTAGCTTTGCAACCTCAAAAACTGCACTCCCTTCTCATTTAAGCAGAAGGGCTAGGTGACATCTATCCATTTTTGAAGGATTCCTTTTTTTATATTTAGTACATTAATGATGTATAACATTGTCATCATCACAGTGATTTTTCACCTGAGAAATTGGGGCACAGGGAAAAAAACTTTCAATGCTTATCCATCTTCACATTGTTTCCTTTATGGTCTTCTATTAATAATTTTCATGAGACATTGACTGTGATAAGTTCTGAGAAACTATTCAGAAAGAAAAATCTATGTTCTCCTTGCTTTACTCCATTTAATAAAGTTTTTGGTGTTTATCCATAAAGGCAGAGGGAGAAAACGAGGTGAATAATGAACTGGCCAATCGGATATCTCTCTTTTATGCTGATGCCACACCCATGCTAAAGACATTAAGTGATGGCACAACAAAATTTGTATCTGAGGTAAACAAAAATATTTAAAATCAGTTGTCAGTGACATTTTCAAAAAATAACTTAAAAATAAATAAAGAAATATGTATTTGCTTTTGCCCAACAGAATAAAAACTTGCCCATTGAAAACACAACAGATGTATTGAGCACCATGGCAAGCGTGTGCAAAGTTATGTTGGAAACCCCGTAAGTCTTCCATTTTCTCATCTGTCTGATGATACCATGAAATTAGTAGTGTATTAAAAAAAAAAATTATAGTTTACCAAAAAATTATTAGGTAAATATAAGACAACATTTAAAAAAAACGATTTGCTTAATCTCAAATTTTTTGGATACAGAGAGTATCGCAGCCGCTTCAGCAGTGAGGAGACCGTTTCCTTCTGTCTGCGGGTCATGGTGGGGGTCATTATCCTCTACGACTACGTCCATCCTGTCGGCGCATTCGCAAAGTCCTCCAAAATAGACGTGAGTGAAACCATCTTCTCCTGTTACTGCAAATCCATCTCTGAAGTTTTTTCCCCTCCTGCTAGGCACTAACACTCACTGACTCATAATCATAGTGCTTAGAAAACGTGGCGATGGCTCTCTCACAGCATCATGACTCATGAGGTTGAGTGCTGTCATTACTCTGCCACTCTAAACATGGTTGCTTTTTTTCCCCAAACAGATGAAAGGCTGCATTAAAGTGCTCCGAGATCAGCCACCAAACAGTGTGGAAGGTCTTCTTAATGCTCTCAGGTAAGAAAAAATTAAGATAATATTTTTTTTTTCATGAATATTATCATATAAAGTCTTATCATATTAATATGATATTAATCATTTGCACTTTTCCATAAAGACACATTTAGATTTTTCCTCATGTTTTCTTTAGTGGTTTAATGTGAGGAATATTCCATGACGTGCACTTTGAGGCATCAGGGGCACATGATGGGCCTATGAACAATATTTTATTCTGTTTTAATGTTTTTGCTGTTTTCTTTTCCTTTTCTTTTTTTTCTTTTTTTTGCATTATTGCTAAAGAAAGCTTGACACAACACTGCACAATTCTGCAGTAAATATAGTTATTACTTAATGTCTTTTGTGCAGGTACACAACAAAACATCTTAATGATGAGTCAACCACTAAGACCATTAAAAGCATGCTGCAGTAGCAACAAAACTCTGGGACAAACCACTGGCCTCAAGCAGATGCTCAGGAGATGCACATACCTGTACACTCTCTCTCCTGGACTAAAGCGATGCACAGAATATATATATATTTTTTTTTCTTTTTTTTTTTTTTTTTTTTTTTATTAAACCGGCAAAAAATCAGACAAAAGCTTCTCTAATCTTTCCTTGTCTTTTTACAAAGCAGATGCTACTGGCGTTATGTGTGGTTTTCTGTGCCAAAATGCTGAAATCCCTTGTTTTTAATTTTCCTGAAAGACAGCCATGGTACTGATGGCAGCTATGAAAGCATTGTTAGATTATATTTGTGGTAAATGTTTTAATTCCCTATAAAGGGAGGGAGAGTGTTTTGACTTGAATATAAAATATCTATATATTATCTATATGATCTAGATACAATTATATAAAAAAGAGATAAGTATATTATTATTTTTTTTTTTTAATTAATATTTAATGTTACATCCACTGCATGGCAAATTGATTATGTCTTCTATTTAAAAGAAAACTAATGTTTCAAATTAATTTGTCTGCTTGATTTTGTGTAAAGAAAAAAGTTGTTTAAATTATGTTTTGAAATGGTACTTAGAGATTAAAAATGGAGGTTAATAATTATTATTTTTTTAAGTTTTATATTTTTTATAGGTCTTGATTTATGCATTTTCTTCCCTGTAGGTGTTATAATTTTCTTTTTTCTTATTCTTCTTTTTTTCTCCTTTTGATCTGAAAACTAGCTTTCAAAAACTGTGATAGTTTGTAATCTGTGTCAGATGTGATGACAACATGATCTTAAGAGGAAATAAAATGCTTTCATTTTTATAATGATGTTTACGTTTTTAAATGCAGTGTTACTAAGGTGTATGCAAATGAGCAAGCACATTACTGGTATAATGCAAATCAGAATTTTTTTTAAATGTTTGAAATTTGAAATTCTGGTTCACAGAATTGCAGATCACACAAGCCTGAATAAACCCATCACAATTGTATTTTTATATCTTGAAATATTAATAAATAAAATAAGGAAGGTTTATGTAAAGTAGATTATACCACAATAACTGATTTCAGTGGAAAAAGATTTAAAGGATTATGCAAACGGTTGTTCAGAAAACATTGAAAAAAAGAGAATAATGTATCTAGACTTTGTGATGGATCAAAATAATTACTGCATCACGTCACCCAGTCAGATTGAAACTGGTTTGACAATTTATTGTGTGATGTGTGTTTGTCTAAAAAGTCTGTTAATGTGTTGTCCATTGAAGATCTGCTCTCTTCTGTCTTATCAAGAATCACCTGCCAGTTTCAACCCACAATCAAGGATTCACAGGCTGTGAGAAGGGTGTGGCTATAGTAATTCTGCAGTAAGGGCATGTATGAAGGTCAGGAACGATGGCGAAAGGCACTGCAGGGCTCTGTATTCTGTCAGTGAAACTCAGGGTTGTGGAGTGTGAGTGAGTGAGAGAGAGAGAGATTTAGGGTGTGTCCTGCATCCATGCAGCACTGCTGGACTCAGGGACCAAGAGTGCTGATGTTGAAAAAAGAGTTTAGGAAAGCAGGTCACGAAATGGGTGGGTCTGCAGCTAAAATGCTTTATACAACAAATGATGCCACCCAAATTAAAAGAAATTAAATTTTTGCCACCCAAAAATATGCTCAAATATTCATATACATACACACACACAAATGTGTGTATATATATGTATGTAAAGTCATCCTGCCAAAATGAGTCGGAATGGGCACAGGCTAATTTTGAGCTACAGACAAAAAAAAAAAAAATTTAAAAATCAAGTTCTGTTCCATTTCCAAACACAATGGACATAAATATAATATTTGTTTTGTTATACTATGGGATATCTACAACAGAAAAAGAACCAAAACTCAAGACAATACTGACCAAATAAATATAACACAGACATGATAGGCCTATCACACAAACAAGAGTCGAAGAGGGGATGCTGAAGAGGAACTTCAGGAGCCTGATCGAGACTGTTCGCAGCAGGACGCCCGCGGCGACGATCATCGTGTCAGGACCACTGCCCACGTATCGATGAGGACATGAAAGGGTCAGTAGACTTGTTGCTTTAAATGAATGGTTGTTGTCATGGTGTAAAGAACAGAAACTGCTATTTGTTAATAACTGCAATCTTTTCTGGGAGCGTCCTAGGCTTTTTCACGTTGATGGCCTGCACCCCAGCAGAGTCGGAGCAGAACTTCTCTCGGACAACATCTCCAGGACATTTCGCTCCATGTGACTAGTAAGCCAATTCTCAAAAAACTATTATGATGATTTTTGTTCTACACGCTCAAATGATAGAAGTACTTGCGCTGTCCAATCTATTAAGACTGTGTCTGTTCCCTGAATAGTGAGGTCAAAATATAAATTTAATGTAGGATCTAGAGAAAATCTTATTGTGAATAAACCAGAAAAATGTAAAATTAAATGAGCAAAAACAATTTTTAAAGTTTGGGCTCATAAACATTAGATCACTCACAAAACAAATTGTTTTAACCCAAAGCAGTTATTGTAAATGAAATGATCACAGAAAATAGTTTTGATGTACTCTGCTTGACTGAAACCTGGCTAAAACCAAATGATTATATTGGTCTAAATGAGTCTACTCCACCAAACTACTGTTATAAGCATGAGCCCCGTCAGACTGGTCGTGGCGGAGGTGTTGCAACAATATATAGTGATATTCTCAATGTTACCCAGTAGGGCTGTAGCTATCGAATATTTTAGTAATCGAGTATTCTTGTAGGGAGAGCAGGGGCGAAAGTACCATTTTTCAGAAAAACATAATTTTAAAAGATCATGTTGTAGACAGAGATATATTTCTGCTGTGGCCAGTAACTCAGAAGTGTGGTCTATCAATACCAGGTGGTATTTTGTAGAAATGCAGAAAGACTTCAGTATAATTTCACTTTGAACATAAGTTGCACATTGTTACTTTCGACCCCATCGGTTGGGACGAAAGTAACACAACAATATAAGCTAGATTTTTTTCTGTTACTCTTATTTTTCTTAAGTATACCTGATTTGTGACCTTGTTAATATGTAACTGCAAACATATTTTGTCCTTTATCTTTGCAAAAAAAATATTAAATTACATCTTTATATTTTCATTTTAAATTTAAGTCTCATCAGATGTCTCAAAACCTGACTGTATTAAACAAAAAAATTCAACAGAATGTACAATATAAAAATGTAATTACATTAGCATAATAATAAAAACTCTAAACATAATGTAACAGTAGCAACCAGTTGTTTTTATGCATAAATTGAAAATGTGCATTAAAACATCTGGAAACACTGCAAATTCATAGGTGGAGGTGTAAAGGCTAAGCTTTGGCTAAAACCTAAATATAAATGTGATGTAGCAGCTGCCCAGAGAGTGATGTTCCTCTATGAACTCTGTCCTCTATCCCTATTACCCAGAAAACAGGATACAGGTTTAACTCATTCGCAATACTTCTGCTTAATGTTAGACTGTCAGACATGCAAAAGAAATCTAATGTATCTCTAGCTCTGGCTACTGTGTATAGACCACCAGGGCCGTATACAGAATTCCTAAAAGAATTTGCAGATTTCCTCTCAGACCTTCTGGTTATAGTTTATAAAGCGATATTCATTGGAAATTTTAATATTCACATTGATAATACAAATGATGAATTAGGACTTGCGTTTACTGACCTAATAAACTCTTTTGGAGTCAAGCAAAATGTCACCGGGCCCACTCATCGTTTTAATCATGCACTAGATTTAATTATATCGCATGGAATCGATCTTACTGATATAGATATCGTACTGCAAAGTGATGATGTTACAGACCATTTCCTTGTATCGTGCATGGTGCGTTACCGTCTGGGCAGAACTATTGTTCCAGCCACCAAAGACAGATCCGCAAATAACCTGGCTGATTTATCTTAACTGCTATTTGTACCCAAAAATACACATGAACTAGATGAAATGAGTGGCAACATGGGCACTATTTTCTCTAATACATTAGAAGATGTTGTCCCCATCAAATTGAAAAAGGTTAGAGAAAAACGTACTGTGCCATGGTGTAACAGTAATACTCACTCTCTCAAGAAAGAAACTCGTAGTCTTGAACACAAATGGAGAAAAACTAACTTGGAAGTTTTAGAATTGCGTGGAAAAACAGTATGTCCAGCTATAGACGGTTTAAACAGCAACAACATAAACAAATGTTACTGCGCATGCGCGCTTTTGTGGACCTAATTTAACTTCCGGTAGACTTCCAAATAGAATCACTAACAACAGCCAAGTCCCTCTAGAGTAGATTTTTTGATAAAAACAAAATATGTTTGCTGCGTGGATCAGGCGGACTTAATGAAAATTCAAATTCATTCTTTGCCAGCAGGAGATGTTTTAAAGGATAGACATAAACCGTGAGAAATAGAGGTTTCCCCAGTAACAGCTGTAAACAAAGCAGAGCTGGTACGCTCACCCGCTGCTTTATCAGGCATATAACATGCAAGTCTTCCTTCAGAAATACAGCGATTTAAAAACACCTGTGCCTCGCTTTGATATTTAAACATATAAATGTAAGGAATTATTATTATTAAACGTGCAGTACGTAATGTTACTCATGTATATTCAACGAAGCCTTTTTGAAAATCGATCAGTTTTAAAATTGTGTCTACTCATCACCTTGATTTTAACTCCGTTTGTAGAAAGCACTGCAGCCAGACCGATATACACAACACAGACCGGAAGTTAACTTAGAGCCAGGCGCGTGCGCCCGATGAAACCGTCTATAGACAGGCTCTAAAAACTGCCAGGGCTGAGCATATCCACAAACTCATAGAAAATAACCAAAACAATCCAAAAAACTAAAGGTTTTTATTTAGCTCAGTGGCTAAATTAACAGATAACCAGACACCACCTGATTCAAATATTCCTTCAACGTTTAATAATAATGACTTCATGAATTTCTTCACTGATAAAATAGATAAAATTAGAAATACAATAGCGAATGTAGATTCTACAACGTCTAATACTTCAGTTTCATCCATCGCACCCAAAGATAAACTGAAGTGCTTCACAACTAGGACAGGAAGAGCTAAATAAACTTATCACTGTATCTAAACCGACCTAGGTCCCCTTCTATTTTCAATATACATGTTGCCCCTTGCTAATATTATTAGAAAATACGGGATTAGTTTCCACTGTTATGCTGATGATACTCAGCTATATATCTCAACAAGACCAGATGAAACTTCTAAATTATCTAAGCTAACAGAGTGTGTTAAAAATGTAAAAGATTGGAAAAACAGTAGGGGAGAACCGGGGCGAAAGTAACGTGGGACGAAAGTAACAAAGCGATTTTCTCAGAGCCTATTACTGCATTTGCATTCCCAGCTATGATGGTATATTCAGCATTCAATCCTTGATGGAGCTGAGAAATATCACGTGATTTCCTCATCATTTCCCGCAGTTAGGTCGGTAAAACTGTTTTCGAGTACAAAAAGTAAATTATTGAAGCGGTAATTTTTTTTAATTAGTTGTGTTGTTTTTTTTGTTTCATGTGTCACAGTAATGATCAATCTACAGGTTATTTAGTGCTTTAACACATCCTAAAGTTTGCATTATCAAAGTTTTTTAGTATAAAAGTAAATCAGGTTTAAATGCCAGGAGTTCCTGTCGGGACGAAAGTAACAGTTGTTACTTTTGTCCCGCTACAGTGACAAGAAGTATTTATTTTGTTCCGGTACATGCTATTCTGTGAATTTCTGTCTCTTGCATCATTTATTAAAATGTTTATGTCATCTACCAAAAGAATATGTCTGAGTGAGGGTCAGAAAGACAAACAGTGGTCTGGTTTTATCCAGATGTTTATGAGAGAGCGTTTCTGGACATAGAGGAACATCTGGGCAGCTCCTACCTCGCATTTACCTTAGTTATATTTAGGTTTTAGTCATACCTTAGCTTTTACACCTCCAGCTATGAATTTGCAGTGTTTCCAGATGTTTTAATGCACATTTTGAATTTATGCATAATAACAACTGGATGGAAACATGAATAGGCCTACTGTTACATTATGTTTAGAATTTATATTATGCCAATGTAATTTAATTATTATATTGTTCATTCTGTTGAAAAAATGTTTTATAAAAATACACTGAAATAAAAAAATAAAAAATAAAAAAATAAAGTTTGTACAGTCGGGTTTTGAGACATCTGATGAAACTTAAATTTAAAATAAAAATATAAATATGTAATTTAATATTTTTTTTAACAAAAATAAAAGACAGAATATGTTTGCAGTTACATATTTACAAGGTCATAGTCAGGTATACTTAATAAAAATAAGAGTAACAGAAAATAAATTTAGCTTATATTGTTGTGTTACTTTTAACCCATCTGTGTGTTACTTTCGTCCCAACCGATAGGGTCAAAAGTAACAATGTGCAACTTATGTTCAAATTGAAATTATACTGAAGCCTTTCTACATTTCTACAAAATACCACCTGGTATTGATAGACCACACTTATGAGTTACTGACCACAGCAGAAATATATTTCTGTCTACAACATTATCTTTTAAAATGATGTTTTTCTGAAAAATGGTACTTTCGCCCCTGCTCTCCCCTACACAGATTCTTGTAGATCACAATTTGCAATTAGACGGATGACCTGTTACTTCCTCTACATTAAAAAATCTGGGTGTCATATTAGACAGCAACTTGTCTTTTGAAAACAATATTTCCCATGTTACAAAAACTGCATTCTTCCATCTTCCATCTGATGCAGAAAAGCTAGTTCATGCATTCATGACCTCTAGACTGGACTATTGTAACGCACTTCTAGGTTGTTGTCCTGCTTCGTCAATAAACAAGCTACAGGTAGTCCAAAATGCAGCAGCTAGAGTCCTTACCAGGTCAAGAAAATATGATCATATTACCCCAATTTTACAGTCTCTGCCCTGGCTACCTATTAAGTTCCGTATCAGTTACAAATGATCATTGTGACGAGTGGGGCGGGGCCGAAGGATGTGGGAACGAGCGAGGCCGGTGGAGTGATTGGGAAATGAGCGACACCTGCGACCCACCACCGGTCTCGAGTCCCACAGAGGAGATGGAAGGATATAAAACTGGAGCGACGACAGTGAAGGACGAGAGAGGACCAGGCCTGGGCTTTATTTTATGTTTTGGTTTTTATTTGTGCGCATCAGTCGTCTGTGAGGGGCTGATGCTCTGTTTTGTGTTTATTTTGATTATTAAAGTTTCATTTTGATTGTCCGCCGGTTCCCGCCTCCTTCTTCCCGATGATTAAGAAGGTTTTTATTATTACAATCATTACTTACCTATAAGGCCCTAAAATGGTTTAGCTCCTGTGTACCTAACTAGCCTTCTACCACGTTACAATCCATCACGCTCCCTAAGGTCACAAAACGCTGGACTTTTGGTAGTTCCTAGGATAGCAAAGTCCACTAAAGGAGGTAGAGCTTTCTCACATTTGGCTCCCAAACTCTGGAATAGCCTTCCTGATAATGTTCGTGGTTCAGACACACTCTCTCTGTTTAAATCTAGATTAAAAACGCATCTCTTTCGGCAAGCATTCGAATAATGCATCTCTTAAATTGTGACTGCAGTTGCATCTGATCAAATGCGCATTCTTATTCTTTAGCTTGGGTTAAACGAATTAATTTTACTTTGCTAGAACAGCAGCTATGCTAATGAAGTCTCTATTTGTTTCTCTGTTTTGCCACAGGATTTACATCCATGCAGTATGGAAGGTCTTAATATATAGGCTAGTTATCGTCTGTCTCGTTAATGTTAATATAACAATAAAAGAAAAGATTGCTGCTCTTGTCAGTTTATTTTTTCTTGTCAGAAAAAAAAGAATGCACTATTTTTTTCTTATATTCGTTTTTATTTCGTTTTTTTTTTTGTTTTCATCTGTTCTTATTTTTAATAAGAATGATACAATAAAAATGGCTATATTGTGATTAATAATATAGTAATTATAATTAATATTAAGAAAGGAAGTGGAGGAAACTATGCAACATTGCTAGGTGATTTTGCTTTGGAATCTTCAGAAAACTTCAACTTGATTTTTCTCAGAAGATACTTCAAACAAGTGTAGCTCAGTAATTGTTTCGTCCGATTCCAACAAAACATATATCATTCTGAAAATAAAAATAACTCTGGTTTAACTTTTCTGATATGTATTGGCCTTTATCTGTCTATTTAAGCTATTAGAAAGGATGTGAAAGAATGAACCACAATCTAGAGGTTAGTGAGATCAGCACTGTGAAACTAAATTAATAAATAAACACGTAAATGTTGAGAAAATAATTTAAATTACAAAGGTCCTGTTACAGAATAATTATTCAGTTGAATAGCTTTGCTAAAGATTCTGGAGGAATATACTGTAGTTTATCCTGCTGTTGACTGTAAACAACATTACAATTTGTTATCAAAGGACTTCAGCACAGTTGTTAATGTTGTGAACTGTCTTCAAACAGGTCTGTCTTTCAAAGGAGATGTATGGAACTCTTTATTCAAATTTCACCCTAACCTGAGGTATGAACTTTTTAATATTTCTACCATTTTTGCTTATTAACTGAATGGGTGACTATTAAATGAACTAATCTTGTAATATAATACACAAATATAATAAAAACCATAGTAGCACTGCTTATCTCTACACCTATAAAAATAAAATAAAATTACTGATACTTTTTTTGTTTTTTAAATAAAAATAAAAAAAGTCATGAATTGGTATGACCTTATGTTTTAAGGGAATATGAAACTGTTACTATATGGTTTCTGAGAATTCTCAAGCCAAGAAGGAGGACATGCTATCTCATGACACAAGAAATTGGTAAACCACAAAACTGTTACTTGCCAACTCTCACAACTTTTAGTATTTATTAAAAGACGCGAAGAGGAAGGTCTTGTTCTCCCAAAAGTTACGTTCACATGGGTTAACATAGGAGAATACAAAGTGTTCCCATTCATAAATTTCATATCTGTCTGTCTGTTGTTCAGTTTCAGACCTTTAATTACTCAAATTAATTAAAACTGAATTAGGAAACAAAAACAATTATTTTTGACAGTCATTAGAATCACATTTAGTAGGCTAATGTACTGTTAGCTTAGTTACATACTGTTAGTAACGTATTGAAATCCATTGTGAGTTAAGTCTCCATGAGGAGTGAGAAGCACTGTTTATTTATATATCTTCAGATCAGTCACTCCATTCCATGTAGGATGCCACCTTAATGGACGTTCAAACTGACAGCAATCAGCAGCATCAGACCACTAAGACATTCATCTTCAATGTGAGTTGTGTATTTGTGTCATCAAAGACTATAGGTGAGTTGTAAAGTTTAGGCAAGTAGCAATGTGTACTTGTATCGACTGGTGATCTCCACTGAGTTAATCGTGCTCATTGTAAATGCGCCTTTTTGAAGACATGTGCCTATGTAGGGCAAAAAACTGCAGACCAGAGCTCTTGTCGGTGTGTCATGTTGGTCTGCTGTTCATTTTCAGACACATGGTTTTAGTTCACCAGTGATGTGACTGAGACATGGCAAGGTCTCTGTTGTTTGAGACACTGGGATGTGGTTTGATGTGGGGCCTCTCACAAAGTGCCAGCGTTGTCAGCACACGGCCAGAGGTGCAATTTACACTTCAACAACTGCAAGACTCTCTCCATTAACAACCATTCACTTATGGGACTCCTCTTACTGTCCACAACTGTGACTTTCTAACTAAGCAATAGTCTGTTTCTTAGTATTGTGAATATCTAGCCATCTCAAGTCGAGTCTTAGCTTTTTTTTAAAATAGTCTAAGTCCTGGCAGCACCGACTGTGATAAAACCACCTTGGCTAGCAGCCCTTCCAATGCTTTTGGCCTCCACATGAAAAGCACTCCAGATAATGTTAGAAAATTGCTATGATGTGTCATTAAAATGTTTATATTTTGAATTATATATATCACACTGTTACAAAGGCTAATAATGGTCAAAATGAAGGTGAAATTAAATGTTTCCAATCAGCTTGTGTAACAAGCTATCAGCTTAGTCCTTAGCTTTTGACTTTGAAGATGGTGGATGGGACTTGTCAAAAAAACATGAGCTATGTTTCAAAAGGGCAGTGGGTAAAAGGGTCAAAGCTGAAATTGCTGTAGCTTGATACCTTGCTCCAAAGAATTAAATGTACTGGGGAACATATGTCAGAGTAAATATTAAGACTTTAACATCTCTACACATCACTGCTTATTTTGACTCTTTTGAACCCCACCACAATGAACTAATAAAAAAACAGCAGATGACATCTTTTCACAGAAACACAAACAGTTTATGGTGAAGAGCTCACATAACCAATAAAGAGGTTAAACGGCCACTGTTTTCACTGAAATTAATTTGGGGGGAATTCTGCTAAATAGCAAAGAGAGACTGTGGGAGTCAACCTTGACAGCCAAACCACAATGTCCTTATACATTGCAACCCCACCTCTCCAGGGTGTACTCTTCTAAGAATGACAACGGCTATCTGCTGATACTCCCTCAACGCTCTGACACTTACAGACCCACTTCCTCTAATTCGTTGTCTTAATCAGTGAAGTTTTCCTGCTACAGTTAATCAATTATGTCAAAACTTCAACGGCTTTGCTCTGTAGCAAAGAATGTTAAAATTGTAGTTTGCTTTGAGGAAAGGGTGGAATGATGTTATAAAATGGTATAAAGACAATTTGCCAAATGATAGTTGATGCCAGTTTCTAAAAGCAAACAACAAGTGGTGCTAATATACACCCACGATGTGCTATAATACTATCGAAAAAAACATGATACTAACCCTTATCTCCATATGGAAATCTCAGATGGTCAGACAGTGATTAACCTTTTTATGAATCATTAGACCAGAGACTGTAGAGTACACCCTGGGTTTTTAAAAGTGTAGTTTAAGTGTGATATGAATAAATAGTGCTCATAAAAGGCTGTTGAGATATGAGTATCTCATGGTCTTATTATTGGGAGATTCCAGATACCAGGTCTGCAGCCATTGGAGAAAGAGTAATGCCAACTAAGATAATGTGTGCCTTGATAACCAATCACATTATGTCCTTGACTGATTTTCTGTTGTGCGACAGCCAATCACTGCTTGCAGAAACCATGGAAAAAGAATGAGAAGTGCCGTAAACTGAATCCTACTTCTCACAAAATTATCAGTGACTTCTCTTAAAAAACAGCATTTTTCTTTGGGTGTAAACTAAAAAATACAAAGTTAATGTTTAATGGCCATGTTGAATATTAGTCGATAGGTTGTTGATGAATTAAATGGTAAGCTGTTTCCCACTAAACTAGTTTATTCATCTTAGTGAAGTCTCTCCTATGGACATTCATTCAAAAAATGGATGGTCTCCTTCTCTGAATATTGCATGTTATGTTATTTTTTTTCCTTATTTGGGAATCTTACCTTAAAGTGGCTTTGCTTTGACCCAGAAACAGTATCCATAGAACGATTCTATGGCAAGGCTACCTATTGGTTCAACCAATAACAGATGAGGTGAGTTATCTGGGGGAATATGTTTATTTTTATTAAAAAAAAATTCCCCAAAAGCAATCATTTGTTTGTTTAAGCATCCAACCCACAACAGATGAACCAATAGTGGGAGTGTAGGGTGGGGTCATCTGCTGGCACAACCAATAGTAGATGGGATACTGTAAGTCTTCTGCGGAAACCTGTTTGAAATCACACTCAATTTTCTAATTTAATACAGATAAAGCTGTGAGCAACAGACATAGGCCTACAGACTGTTCAGTAGGCCTAAAACACTTAATTTTACAAAAAGATTTTTTTTTTTTAAATAGGCGTTTTGAAAAAATCTGAAAAGATGTCTGTTAAAGATCACTTGATCTGGAAAGCATCTGCTTTGTAAAAACATCTGACTAGAAGATGTCAGATGTCAGAAACATCTTAAAGACATCTAATATACATCTATTTGACATCTGATAGGAAACGTCCTATAGACATGATGTATTGCAGATGAGCAAACAGATAAAAAAAAAACGTATTCCAGATGTAAAAAAAACAAAAACGCCATAGAGTCGTCTCCCTGATGTACGTGTGCTATCAGGGCTGTTTGAGCATCTGTCCATTCCAACAGTATCTGAACCAATGGTGTGAATTTAGGGTGGGGTTTTCTGTGGGGGGAACCATTTTGAAAACAATCGTTCCATTTGATGATGCAGGTGGCACAGAAACGACACACTTCACCTCTAAATAGATGCAAATGAAAAAAAGCTATGAGAAGTACACAGACTGTTCAGTAAGTCTTATACATTTAATTGTAAGGTTTCATACTCCTGAGAAAATGATTCTGCTAAAATGTTTTGCTGATCATTGTGTTGCTGCTGTATCTTTCTTTAACTTAACTTTTTGTCAGTTAATGAGGTGTCCAGACTAATTACAGCTCAGGTATGGTAGTACATATTCTCTGTCTTGGGAAACAGGAAAAGTTTTCAAAATGACAGTATGTGTGGGCTTTTGAAAGACGGCCGATATACCTCACAGCTTCCTTAAGGCCTAAACACTTCCAAACTTTATTATTTTTTATACTGCCAAAGATCGGTAGTTGAGTATGAATAATGCTAACTGGAATTTAAATGAGGCATTTATAAACCAATTGATTAGTTAAATGGTATTGGACAGTCAATCACAGACAGCATTTAGTGAAGATCTGTTGCCTGTGAGTCCAATATAAAAAGAATTTCCCTCTTCAGGGAATGGAGGATGAACTTCAGATCTTTCCCACCATCCATCTTGCACAAGTATGAGTTTTCTTCAAAGACTTCTAAGTGCAGCCCAGAACGTCCTCACATGAGTGATCTTCCTGAACCTGGCCTGACTCAACCCTGCCTGACCTTACATGCCTTTTTCACACCAGCTGTCAGCACGCACACAAATGCCCCGCCAATTTGCTGACGGGTGTGTGTTCATGTGTGCCATGTTGATTTAGATGCAACGAGAGAACTAAACCCTCTCCATCCCTTTCATGGGTCATGGATGTCTCTCATGTCTCTCATGACCCTGAGAATTTATGTCATCTGTGCTGCTTCTTTTACTCCCATCCAGTTTGTAATTTAGTTAAAGACAAATAAGTGGTCATGCTCTGATCGTGGCCTGTAATCTAATCATCTTGGAAATGCCTGTGTTTAAAGAAAAAAATTGGGAGCTGTGACATGGCACAAATCAGACCCACCCAGACACTTCCTGTCTCTGTGTTAGCCAGGTAAATAAAAGACTATATCTCATTACTGTAGCTAGTACAGTAGAGGTGTAATTATGAAGTTCATCAAGTGAGTACTGTTAACAATTTAGGTCTTAATTTCTTATGCAGTGGAAACTGCTACAGTATTTGGCAACCTAATTATAAAGCTGTTATTTGTTTAATGCAGGGGGTCACAACTATAATGATAACTATAACATTTTTAAATTTATTCTAATTCTGATAGGGAAATGCACACCACGATTATTACACAGAAGAACATTACCATTGGAATCACTCTCAGAATGATTTTTTTTCCATCTAAAGAATGATAAAAACATTGATAGCTAATCTGAACCTATCCGACTTGAGCATTTAAATTGGCAGTGAACAAAACAGCACTCAAATGCAAATATGCATTTGTAACTTTCGTGAGAATAGCAAGCAACATGAATCCAACCAGCGACCATCAATGCAATTTACTTTGCATGCAGGATTTTATTTTTGAGCTGCCGTGAAGCTACTTTAATCTTTACAATAGTAATGTATGATTTGTGTTATGCATGTTTAGTCCTTTTGAAGATTATAACTATAAAATCATATTGTATATGTTATTTATTTTTACAGAAACTGATCTGCCTAGGAAATTGCAGTTCTTACAGATTTCAATCTTGAATCGTCACACAGAGCAGCATGCATGGAATGAAGGATTAGATGAGACACTTAACTCTGAAAAGGTTTGTTCTTCCATCAATAATTGCACCTTCACTATGTATTTCAATTTTTTTTGGTTTCTTTTCTGAAGCTATTTCTTCAATGCTTGGATACCATAGTGGTAGCTTGAAAAGTGGGTAAAATGTCTTCACACTGTGGTTCGAGGGAAGGCAGTGACAGTTACTCCTCTGTCAAAAGCATATAAATCTTTAGGAGAGCCCTTGATGACTGTGCAAACTGTGTCTTGCGGTACTAGAGCGGCCATTTTGGATCTTAGTCACGTCCGATTTCATGAATGGACCACTGTAGGTAATGAAGGATGTGTGAAATTAAAGAAAAGCCAGCTCCCTAAAACCGGAGAGGGTCTGGGTTGTGGATGGGCCTTCCTGCTTGGTGGTTGTCTCACTACTGGCTCTGTGTCCTGTAAGTTAACAGTTTCTATCAGAAAAGAGGATGTTAGACCACAGGGGTGGAAGTGTGAAAAGGAACTGAGTCATTCAAAAAAAGTGAGGGGGGGGAGATTCAAAAAGTGAAGCGCAAGCAGAGTTTAATCGTATGTACAATTATTAAAAGACAGTGAATTGTGAAATTCAAGCCTAAATGATAACACACTTCCACCTTACGGTTCCTTTGTGTGAATTATGAAATATTACTTAGCCCATTCATGTACTGTATCATGCAATGCGGCTCTGAGGTTTCTGCAAGACCCAAACCTGTGGTCCAACAAACCGATGAAGCAACTATTCATTGATAAACTCTATAATTCTCTGCAACACTGCAGCTTTTACTGTACTTTTGAAACTCTTGTCAGTGCTTACACATATGAGTGCTGCAAGTTTACAACGAGAAACATCATGTTATTGTAAAGACACTTTTGTAGTATATTCTCAAACTTATTTAGCTAATATTTAGATTTTTTTGTTCATTTTTATGTATGTGTTGTAAATGTGTTTTAAATGTAAACTGGTTATTATTGTTGCGATGCGAAATGATGTTTCCATCTCCATAAGTTTAGTTTGCGATTTTGAACTTGCTGATAAAGAAACTCTATATTTCAAAAGTTGAGGTTCAATATAATATGTTTTTGATGAAGACCAATGCTGCATTTATTAATGTGATATATTTTGAACAGTAATGTATATTCTGCTTAATAAAAAGGTATTTACCAAAGATTACTTAAAAGATTTGGAACAGATATATATTAAAATACTGAAGAATTCAAGTGGTATGAAAGTATAAGTGTAGGAAATCATCTGCTTGAGATAACAGTCAATTATGTATTGTGCGCTTCAACAACAGCAATATATAAAAGTTGACCAATCAGAATGACAAACCAGAAGCAGGTATTACTGTATATAATTTTCATGTGAGAAGTTATCATACAGTAGGTCATGTCAAGCATTAGTTGGACTACATTGGCTAAAAGAAGGGCCAATACTGCATATAAGATGCAATTTACTGTCATTGTTTTTTTTTCATAATCATATTATATGTTAAGATTATGATAGCTTATATTTTCCCATAAATATACATTTACCTAAATATACATTTAATGCCTGCAGGTGGAGTAGTCGCACCAACTTTGTTCATTTTCTTTCTCTGTACTCTTTCTATATGTTTATCTCGCTCTCTCTCACTCTGTTCCCTCCTGGTCTATAGGGAGATGGGAGTCTGGAAAACACTGATTCAGTGCTTACACATATATTCAGTCATTCACTTTGCACACACCAGTGTGAAATCTTCTTAAGTCGCATAGGGGCTCGTAACACAGCAGTAATATTCTGTCATTTACGTCATAGTGCCAGTTGCCATGAGATCTTTGCCTCATGCAATATAATCTTGAACAGTTTTATTAACGCTGCTAAAACAACCATGTGTGAATGTAAGGATGGACAAATAATGTAGTGTGGACAGCTGACTGCTGGTGAGGTGTTGCTATACAGTAGTTGCGTATGTGAGCGGTTATATATGTGGTGTCGTCCAATTCAATGTATTTTAACTTCATATTTTTATTGTTTACTTAATTATTCATTTTTCATCATTTCACAAACCCCCTGCATATCCATCATGAACCCTAAGTTGGGAAACTCTGCTCTAATCAATTGGAATTAAATCAAATTGAATTAGAATTAGTGTATGCTGGCCGTTAACATTTATTTATTTATTTGTTTGGTTGTTTTATTTTATGCTTGTTGTCATGAAGATATCATACTAATTTATCTTGGACACACCTCTTGTGTTTGGTAAAATGAAAGTGAGTGTGGAAAAGTATAGAAAAGTCAGAAATGTAAATGACAAGACAGGCTAAAAGACAGATAAAATGTAAAAAGGAGAGAGAGCGTCACTTTTCAAAGAAGGACAACTAAGGTACCTTTCCTAGCGGTAGACTATCTAATGCTGCATCTCCGCCACACCTCATCCCTGCATCACGCACACACACACACACACACACACACAGCAGCAGTGAGCATGAATAATGCAGTCAATGCTGCGTCGACATGCTCATCGCATGTTTAATTCATCACTGCCAGTGATGTTGTAGGCCACATCTCCGTCATAACATTGATTTTGTCTGAGACGGCCAAGTCTTATCACTGTATCCCACTTCAGAGATGGTCAGTTTGACCTCAGTGAATAAAGGCCTTCTGTAGCGAATCCATGTGTTTTTGTAAGAAAAATATCCATATTTCAAATGTAATAACACTTTTATCTAATTTCCAGTATCTTTCATATACGAAAGCCATTCCAGTGAATGACGTAGGACGTCTTGTGTTGCGTGAATAGTGATGAACGCGGAGAAAGAACAAAACAAAACAAAACGCTGGTCACGAATTAGAAGTACAAACCGAGGATTTGCAAAGAAAAATGTCGGAGGATTTCGATATAAACCCAAGAAGAGACTAGTTTTCCTTTGCTAAAGTAAGGAAACTTTGCTTCCTTTGCTCCTATAAACAAACTCACAACACTAGCATATCTCAGAGAAGTGCGCATTGCGCATACATGGTGCGTTATCCACCGGAGCAGCTTCCACGTATGAAAGAGAAAACGGAAGTGAGAGAAAAGTGTTTAATACATTTGAAATATGGATATTTTTCTTACAAAAATGCATGCATTCACTATAAAAGGCCTTTATTCATTCACCGGAGCCATGTGAGGCACGTTTTATTTATGTTTAATTGCACCCACCCAACACCCACTGACTGCAATAATACAGCTTGGATTTTTTTATATAACTGACGGGATTCATCTGAAAGAAGAAAGTCATATACACCTAGGATGCTTCGAGGGTAAGTAAAACACAGTCTCATTTTCATTTTTGGGTGAACTAATCTTTTAAAGCTTTACAAAAATGTAAAGGTGCATAAAATGTTCTTCACAGCGATGCCATAGAAGAACCATTTTTGGTTCAACAGAGAACCATTCAGTCAAAGGTTCATAAAAAGAAGCATCTTTTTCTTACCTTTCCATAATCTTCTTTCGGCACAAAGGACCTTTTGTGAAACAGAAAGGTTCTTTAGATGTTAAAGGTTATCTATTGGACCATTTAGAAAAACATTTTTTTAAGCACTTTTATTTTTGAGCGTGTAGTGTTGTACTCACAACTGCAGATTTTCTCTCACAAAAGGTGCAGAAAAGCTAAAAAAAAAAAAAAACAGATAATGTGTGGGACTAGGCAAAGTTGTATTTATCATATAGTTCTAAAATAAAGAAAAGAGACAATGAATTAACCAGATTTGTGTGTTTTTTTTTCTTAAGGAAATGTGAGTGCCTGTCTAAAAGTAGCTATGATATTGTTTATTTGAGGTATGGTAATATTTAAGGTTTGTTCGAATTCTAAATATGAGCAACATTACATGGGATGCTTTCCTTTGCTAGGAACTGTAACAGACAAATAATCTGGAGTGTCTATTTTATATATATATATATATATATATATATATATATATATATATATATATATATATATATATATATATATATATATATATATATATATATATATATATATGCAGTCGTGGCCAAAAGTATTAATAGTAACACAAATGAACACCACAACAGCTTATATAGCAAATTTATCAAAAAACTAAATTTGTGTCACTGACAATACTTTTGGCCATGTATAATATGAAAGTAAGACACATTATAATAATAATAATAATATTACAACTATAATTCTCTTAATTTGTGACTTGATATGTCAAAATGTGTCACTATGTGACTTCTTGCCTCACAGCTGAGTCTTTATTTTCTGTTATTGATTTGATTTTATGTTATTGTCTTTATGTAATTGTAATCTTGCCATTGCCACTTTTTTTTTAATCTCAAAATTATTATTATTACTTTTTAACTTTATCTTACAAATTGCCTTTTAGACCTGAAGCACAAACTTACTGAATGCTAAAGAAGTCACAACGTGCATGCATTCAGTTCAACTGACCATTAGTAAACTAACATCCATCTGCGGCTTAATATTTTGTATGCTCGACTTCTGCATGACTGATTTCAAAACAAACACTTTTCCTTGTTTAAAAACAAAACACAATATCCAATGGCTTTGCGTGAATTTAAAGGTTGACAAAGCAGATTTATCACATGACAGTTTATCTATACCATCATGCATTGTACAGCACATTTCTTTGCTCTGTGTGATTAATGGAGCCATACATGGGTTGACATCAATAGTGCAGCAACAGGTGTCTAGACTTTGGTGTGTGTGAGCATGTACACGTGCACACAGAGATCTGAGATGCTCTCTTACACGCAAACACCCTCTGCAGTGCTCTGCCTGATCTCGTTTAAATGACGACAGCCGTGTAGTTATTTTACATTATGTAACACGCATGTCGTTTGTTTATACACAACAAATACTGCCAACCGTCCTTGACCTCCTCACTTAACCGTCGCAGTGGAGAAACAAACAAACAGAAGGAAATCAGGAACATCTAAACACGTACAAAACGCCACAGTGTGTATTGTTTTGAACAATCAAAACTGTTAAAAAAGGTGGAATGTTAGAGATTAGTTCAAATTATATCAAGGATTCCCAAACATTTTGTCTGCCAAACCCTTTTGACATAAAAGATTTTTGTAATTTAACACATTTGCATGTTTTTTTTTCTTTTTTTTTTTTGTAAGGCATTTTATTTTAAAAAGTATATTTTTGGAATTCTCAATGATGGTGTTTTTAGGGGAAATGGGGCAGGGGGCAGAATGTTTTAAATATATACATAATTTAAAATATATCAAAAATGAGGTGAAAACTTTTGAAGAAAATAAAATAATGAAATGAATGCTCTCGTAAATGAAGAATTGTATCTATTTAAAAAAAATAATTCTCAAACAAATTATATTCAAATTATATTAACATAACTTCTGGGTCTTGTGTTTGTGTAGGTAAGGGTTTTACAGGATCTGGTTTTGTTCTGATATTGGTCTAGATCTGGGTCTTATGTGATGCCTTGAAGGGTAGTGAGCAATTTTTTGGTATGTATTGTATATCTTTTCACAGCTGAAATCCATTCTGGCACCTGCTTGGCAGTGCTCAGTTTGTACATGAGTCAGTAGTCATTGTTCACCTTAGATCATAACACTGCTTCAATGAAAGTGTGGATGACTTTCTAGTGCATAAGCCTCTACACTCAGCTGTCATTTGGCCTACTGTAAACTCTCAACTCTGACCTACATGTTTTAAACGTGCATGCCGTACTAGAGTTCCGATTACTGGTGGTGCTGGTATGTTATTTGTATAGCTGTAAACGTGAACAAAGTAATAGTGAATATAGGTCACAAATGTGGGATGTTTGTATTGATAACAAATGAGGGTTAATGGAACCACAAAGCTACAAGTGTTAAAACTCATGGAAGCAGAAATCCTGTGTTTACAATACAAACATAATCATTGAATTAGAGTTATTTTAGCAAATATTTATTTGACAGCAGTAAGCTTAGTGACAGAGCGTGTTTTTGCCGATGCGTGAGGGAGATGAGCAGTGAAAAGAAGGAAAGGTGAAAGGAGCGGGCAGATGAAGCAGTAAATGCAGATCAACAAAGCCACCTGCTGAAAAAAGATTCTCTGTTTGGTTTTGAGTCACATTTTCTAGGTTACACACTGTTTGCAAGACATAATCACTTCAGCAACCCTCCATTCAAAATCAGCCAGAGCAATAACATGACCATGTGTCATTGCACACAGGATCGGTTACTAGGTATTCATTCACAGTGTTGTACTGTAAATAGCTTGTGGCTGTGATTTTCTTAAAAATGTTCTGTGATAATCGACAGCATGTCACAGATTGTGATGTTCCCAGGGGCTGGTGTACTTTATTATTTTGTCCAGTAGGTGTCTCTAGGTAACACTTTTTGGGTTTCCAGGTTAATTGCTGTGTCACAGGTGTGGAGAATTGGTTGATTAACCATGCTGCTGATAAGATTCTGGTTTTCTCCCCATCGAGAGGAACATTGGGCTTGTTCTCTGCTGGTCTCGCTGCTGGGAGGACATGCTGACTTTTTACTCTCTCCAGTCCAGGGCTTGATGTCGTTGTTTTTGTGTTTGTATAATTCTTTTTTCTTTACCTTAAGTATGGTTATGTCTGTTTTTCTTGATTAAATGCTAAAAGTTTCAAATTTGATTATGTGTTTGGCCTCCCCATTCATGTTGCTGCTCCTTGAGCCAAGGGGTTGTAACATATGGGGGCTCGTGCGGGATTAACTAAATTAGCTTAGGGTTTGGATAATTCTTTAATTAGAATTATGATTTGGACAATTCTGTTCAATTCCGAGTTGTGATTTGGATGATTCTTTAATTAGAATTGTGATTTGGGTAATGTAATTCTTTAGAATTACAGTTGGTTTATTCTTTAGGTAAAATTATTGGTTGGGTAAAATAAGTTTTGGGGAGTGCCATATTAAAGTGTTTTTGTTTTGATTAGTGGTTTTGGACTGGAGAGAGAAAGTTAGAATTGTCCAATAGTTACACTAAATTGCTCAGATGTCGCGGTTTAGACTGCATAAGCCAAAAATAACCCCGTGTTAGGCTGAAGAGCGCTTAACGCTTTTTGTTATTTTAGTTTGTTGTTTTTGGTGCGTCGGACGTGGGTAGACTGGTTAGCAGTTGAGCTGCATGTGGGCGTGCCAAAGACCAGTTGAGTATAATTAGTTGTGTATGTATATTATTTAGATACGGGGTGGCTTTAACAAATTTTTCTGGTAGTTGAAGTGTGACCTGTTGGCTTTGGTGAGTATTACATACTGTGTTGTTCAAACGTTCTTTTAGTAACAAAGTAAAATTAGAATGGATTTGTTACAGGGTTTTATTGTTGCTCCTACGATGGGTAAATTAGAGTGTCTTTCAAAAGAGCAATTTTTTAAAGTAACGGAACATTTTGAGTTTGAATTGGCTTTACCAAAAAGTACTAAGGTAAAACCTCTGTGAGGGGCTGTAGAGGAGAAATTAAGCGAGATGTTAGTTTTGACTGTAGAGACACAGTCTGATGAAGAGCTGATACCTGAAGGTACTTCGACACCTCATGCGTTGTTAGATCCTAAACGGTTTACCTATGAGCAACAGTTAGAAATCCTTAAGATACAAAATAAAGGAACGTGAATTGGACAGAGAACTTGAGTTACAGAAATTGAAAAGCCAAGAGCGAGAACAAGAACGCAAATTTGAAACTTTTAGAATGCAACAAAGAATGGAAGAGATTAAATTAGCTCAGGACGCAGAACGGTTAAAATTGATCGGACAAGGAAATGTTCCGGTGGTGATGTTGATTCTTCAAATGATCAGGAAATTGCAGGGGCGAGTGGAAATCGAATGACCAGTTTAGTACAGACGATTAAACTCTTACCTAAATTCAATGATCGAGACCCAGATGTGGTTTTTTCTCTATTTGAAAGCTTGGCTGATGATAGGGGATGGAACGATGCTGAACGTACACTCTTACTAAGTGTTTTGGAAGGAAAAGCTCAGGAAGCCTTCATTTCACTTTCTTCTGAAAATCGAAAGAAATATAAGGTAGTAAAAGAGGCAGTTTTAAAAGCATATGAACTTGTCCCTGAAGCGTATCGGTGACGTTTTAGAGGTTGGAAAAAAGATGACCGTAAAACGCATGTTGAAGTGGCAAGAGAATTGACAAGTCTCTTTATCGTTGGCGTACATCGTTGTGTGTTAGTACTTTTGAAGAGCTTTTTAATCTAATAGTTTTGGAGCAGTTTAAGAATATTATTCCAGAGCGTGTCGCGATGTATGTGAATGAACACAAGGTGACAACGGTTGCTGAGGCTGCCATTCTTGCAGACGAATATGTACTAATTCACAATAACACCAGTGATTATTTTTATAAAAAGCCAAGTAACAGCGGAAATGCAGTGAGAATGAGTCCAAACAGATCAGAGCATGTTAGGAAACTGGATCCAGATTCGAGTAGCAGGTATTGTTTGGAAAAGGGTCATTGGAAAAAGGAGTGCCCTATATTAAGAAATAAGTATAAGTCCGTGGTTCCAAAAGTTGTGGGTCTCGTGTCTACTACTGGTTTGATTTTGAAATCGGAGGTAGGAGAAGCAAAGACTTACGGGGGAAATAAGGGTCTTTTGCAAGCAGGATATGAACCGTTTATAACTATGGAGACTGTGTCGTTGAAAGATTTTACGAGAGTGCCTGTTATGATATTACGTGACACAAGGTCATCTGAATCTTTCTTATTGGATTCGAAACTACCGTTTTCTTCAAAATCAGATACGGGGAAAAGCGTTCTAATTCAAGGTATTGGATTAGACGTATTTTCAGCTCCTCTGCACCGAGTTCAGTTGGAATCTGATGTCGTGAAAGGTGTGGTGGAAATTGCATTAAGATCAGTTTTGCCTATTGAGGGGGTGGATTTGATTTTGGGAAATAATTTGGCGGGGAGTAAAATATGGGGTACAGAAGTGTTTCCTGTTGTTAAAACTACTCCGGTTTGATGGGATGAGTCAGACAAATGTGTGCAAGAACTGCCTGAAGTTTTCTGTTCCTGTGCCGTAACCCGAGCGATGAGTAAGAAAGGTATGGATGAGTATGAAGACCAGGAGGGATTTCCTTTATGATCTTTCTAGGAATTTGTCCTGGTTCTGTCGATTTCTCGGCAGGATTTGATTGTAGAGCAAAAAAATGATGGGCAGCTGAACGCATTGTTTGAATCTGTTAAAACAGAATATGAGATGAAAAGTTTGACTAGCGGGTATTTTACACGGAACGGATTGTTACTTCGTAAATGGACTCCGTGTTATGATAAAATTCTGGGTGACCCAGTGGTTCAGATAGTGGTACCAAAGGGATTGCGGGAGTTCATTTTAAAAACCACTCACGGAGACATTGCTGTTCAATTTGGAGTAAAGAAAACCTATCACAGTGTGATGCGTTATTTCTTTTGGCCTCGATTAAAGCGAGACGTGGCTGCTTTTATAAAGACTTGCCATGTCTGTCAATTGGTCAGAAAACTGAATGAAGTGTTATCTCCTGCTCCATTGTATCCTATACCTGTGGTGAAGAATCCCTTTGAGTATTTAACGATTGATTGTGTTGGGCCATTACCTCCTCCTAAATCTGGCTCCATCTATATGTTGACGGTGATGTGCCAAGCCACGCGATATCCTGCTGCGTATCCGTTGTGAAATATTACTACAAGGTCTGTAGTGAAAGCTTTGACTCAATTTATTTCCATATTTGGAATTCCACGTGAACAGTTGCGAGTAGATCATCACAAGAGCAGTGTTTATCATCCTGAGAGTCAGGGATCCCTTGAACGCTTTCACCAAACATTAAAACAGTTGTTGAGAACGTACTGAATTGATGAAAAACTGGGAGGAGGGACTTCCTTGGTTGATGATTGCTGCTCGCGAAGTCATTCAAGAAAGTTTGGGTTTCAGCCCTAATGATCTAGTATTTAGTCATACGGTAAGGGGGCCGCTTGTGCTTTTGCGGGATGATTTATTGGAAACCGAACCACCAACGAATCTTTTGGATTATGTAAATGGATTCCGATTAAGGTTGTATTTGGCCAGTACATTAGCCCGTGAAAATCTGGGTAAAGCACAATCTAAAATGAAAACCTGGTTTGATCGTAAGGCAGAAAGTAGGGAGTTCAGTTCTGGAGATCAGGTTTTGGTGATGCTTCCGAAGACTGGTTCCTCTCTTGCTGCCAGATTTTCTGGACCTTATACTGTGCTCAAAAAAAAAACTTTCAGAACAAAACTATATGATTTCCACTCCAAATAGAAAGAAGAAGGCTCGGTTGTGTCATGTGAATCTATTGAAGCCTTATTTGTTTCCAAAAATGGGACTACACAACGTTGTTGGAGGTGCTGAAATTAAGTCTGTTGCGATTGCTGTGGGGGGTGAAAGTGGGGTTGAGAAGGATATTTTTGACGAATGTTTAATTCAACCCAGACTTCGAAATTCTGAGCAGTTGAGTAAATTGGAGGTTATGCTTGGGCATTTATCTCAGGACAGTTGTGAGGAATTAATACATCTGATAAAGGAATTTCAAGTGCTTTTTGCTGATATTCCTTCGTGTACTGACATGATCCAGCATGATATTGATGTTGGTGATTCCCCACCTATTCGGCAACGATTTTATAGCTACATTCCAGCGCCTGATGAATTTGGTAATCTCTGGGCTTGAAGAATGTGCAGTATATCTGGACGATGTAGTAGTGTATAGTCAAACATGGGAGGAACATCTTTGTCAATTGCGCACTTTATTTACTCGTCTTGAGACCGCAAAGTTGACTGTAAATTTAGCAATGTGAATTTGCACATGCCACTGTGGTCTATTTGGGAAATGTGATAGGACAGGGTAAAGTCTATCCTGTCAGGGCAAAAGTCCATGCCATTGATAAGTCTCCAGTTCCTTCTACGAAGAAAGAGTTGATGATATTTTTAGGAATGATTGGGTACTATCGAAAATTCGACAGTGGTTGCTCCTTTGACAGATTTGTTAAAAGGCAAACGGAAATATGAATGGTCCTCAATTTGTCAACATGCTTTTGATAATGCCAAACTGTTGCTGAATTCTGCTCCCGCATTAACAGCTGTTGGGATCGTCCTTTCCATTTAAAGGTAGACGCAAGTGGACTGGTTGCTGGAGCTGCATTATTGCAGAAAGATGACAACGGCATTGATCGGCCAATTAGCTTTTCTAAGAAGTTTAATTTGTGCCAGAGAAATTATTCAACTATTGAAAAAGAGTTGTTGGCATTAATTTGGGCTTTACAGTATTTCGACGTGTATGTGGGGGGAGGTTCTGTATCTCTGGTAGTATTTACAGACAACAACCCTCTTACCTTTTTACAGTCCTTGCATAGTCCAAATTAATGACTTATTCGTTGGGCTTTATTCTTGCAGTCTTATAGTCTCGATATTCGTCATATTAAAGGGGTGGATAATATTATGGCAGATACTTTGTCACGAGCTCCATTGAACGAGTAACCTATTACAATTCTGTTGGTTCTTGTCCTTCTTTAGTTCACCTCATTTATGTTCTCAAGGCGTCTGAGAGTATTGAGAGGTGGAGTTGAGAAGGGGTAGGTGATGAAGGAGAAATGGTGAGTGGAACCAATAATTTTGTTTGAAATTTAAGTCTGGTAAAAATCTTATCCCGTGATGGATTATGTTCGGTGTATGTGATGTTTTTCTGTATTATGTTTACAGAGTACCTTTTTATAAGGGCCTATAATGTTCCCAGGGGCTGGTGTACTTTATTATTTTGTCCAGTAGGTGTCTCTGGGTAACACTTTTTGGGTTTCCAGGTTAATTGCTGTGTCACAGGTGTGGAGAGTTGGTTGATTAACCATGCTGCTGATAAGATTCTGGTTTTCTCCCCATCGAGAGGAACATTGGGCTTGTTCTCTGCTGGTCTCGCTGCTGGGAGGACATGCTGACTTTTTACTCTCTCCAGTCCAGGGCTTGATGTCGTTGTTTTTGTGTTTGTATAATTCTTTTTTCTTTACCTTAAATATGGTTATGTCTGTTTTTCTTGATTTAAATACTAAAAGTTTCAAATTTGATTGTGTTTGGCCTCCCCATTCATGTTGCTGCTCCTTGAGCCAAGGGGTTGTAGCACAGATATTGTGAAAATGCTTCTATCTTAAAATGGCTTTAGCTATTAATAGCTAGCTTTCACTGTTATGCTGATGATACTCTGCTCTATATTTCTTCGCGGCCCGGTGAAACACACCAATTTGAAAAACTAATGGAATGCATAGTCAATATAAAAAAACTGGTTGACGAGTAATTTCTTACTGCTAAATTCTGAAAAAACAGAGGTGTTAATTATAGGACCTAAAAACTCTGCTTGTAATAACCTAGAACACTGTCTAAGAATTGATGGTTGCTCTGTCATTTCTTCGTCATCTGTTAGGAACCTAGGTTTGCTTTCCTTAGAAAGCCACGTTTCTAGCATTTGTAAAACTGCATTTTTCCTTCTCAAAAATCTATCTAAATTACAGCCTATGCCCTCAATGTCAAATGCAGAAATGGTAATCCATGCATTTATGACCTCAAGGTTAGATTATTGTAATGCTTTATTAGGTAGTGGTTCTGCCACTTGCTAAACAAACTACAACTAGTCCAAAATGCAGCAGCAAGAGTTCTTACTAGAACCAGGAAGTATGACCATATTAGCCCGGTCCTGTCCTCACTGCACTGGCTCCCTGTCAAACATCGGATAGATTTTTAAATCTTGCTTATTACTTATAAAGCCCTGAATGGTTTAGCACCTGAGTATTTGAATGAGCTCCTTTTACATCATAATCCTCTACGTCCGCTACGTTCTCAAAACTCAGGCAATTTGATAATACCTAGAATATCAAAATTAACTGTGGGCGGCAGATCCTTTTCCTATTTGGCGCCCAAACTCTGGAATAACCTACCTAACATTGTTCGGGAGGCAGACACACTCTTGCAGTTTAAATCTAGATTAAAGACCCATCTCTTTAACCTGGCTTACATACTAACACATAACATACTTATATGCTTTTAATATCCAAATCCGTTAAAGGATTTTTAGGCTGCATTAATTGGGTAAACCGGAACTGGGAACACTTCCCATAACACCCGATGTACTTGCTACATCATTAGAAGAATGGTATCTACGCTAATATTAGTCTGTTTCTCTCTTATTCCGAGGTCACCGTAGCCACCAGATCCAGTCTGTATCCAGATCAGAGGGTCACTGCAGTCACCCGGATTCAGTACGTGACCAGATGGTGGATCAGCACCTAGAAAGGACCTCTACAGCCCTGAAAGACAGTGGGGACCAGTACAACTAGAGCCCCAGATACAGATCCCCTGTAAAGACCTTGTCCAGACGACCACTAGGACAAGGCCACAGGAAACAGATGATTCTTCTGCACAATCTGACTTTGCTGCAGCCTGGAATTGAACTACTGGTTTCGTCTGGTCAGAGGAGAACTGGCCCCCCAACTGAGCCTGGTTTCTCCCAAGGTTTTTTTTCTCTCCATTCTGTCACCGATGGAGTTTCGGTTCGTTACCGCTGTCGCCTCTGGCTTGCTTAGCTGGGGTCACTTCATCTACAGCGATGTCGTTGACTTGATTGCAAATAAATGCACAGACACCATTTAACTGAACCGAGATGACATCACTGAGTTCAATGATGAACTGCCTTTAACTATCATTTTGCATTATTGACACACTGTTCTCCTAATGAATGTTGTTCAGTTGGTTTGACGCAATGTATTTTGTTTAAAGTGCTATATAAATAAAGTTGACTTGACTTAAAATTCTTATATATTATTTAAGCAACTATATGTATAATTTTTTTTTTTTTAACACAATGTGAATTCCTGTTTTTTTTTCCGTTTTATTGATTGATTGATTGAGGTACAAACAGCATCTCACAGATGTTGGAAAACTGAAGTCCTCTGGTGTACAATAGTTTTATGAGATTGAGATTAATCTAAATTGGAGTCTGTTCCTCATGCACACACAAACATAATGACATTCTGACAATTTGCACCGTGCACAAATAAAATGTACTACATTTATTATGCCTTATGGTGCATTTTTACATTTTTGTAATCCTTTGAAACGAGCCAGCAGCACTAAACAACACTTAATAAATTAAATCATAATCTCAATAAACACAAATGTATTGGAATCAACAGTTTAATTTGATGAATTAAATATTGAGTAAGGATTTATAAACATTTGTGCGTCTGTAAATTATTTACATTTTAGATGTTGTCAGTACATCGGAATTGTGTTTAAAAGTAAAGTAAAAATATGTGTGGTACAACCATATTTTTTGTAAAAATTATTGCAAATGCTTATGAGACCTTGTTCAAAATATTGAGGTGGTGTTGTATCATAGCATTCTTCTTTCTGTTTGTCAACACGATAGCTCTGTTACCGCTCATACTTATAGATAGTATTTTTCTCTGCCCAGCCATTGTAAAAAAAACTATAATTTTCTTTCTGCCTTTGTGGTGTATGAAGAGGCCTCCATCATTGTCTCTCATTGCACATGAACCTCAAGTGCTCCCCATGAGAAAGTCTGATCACTCAAGTATGTCACAGTCTCTTTGAAATCAGGCAATGAAGGATCTCCTCGTGCTTTTAACGTTCTTCAGGCAGGTCGGTCAGAAACAACACCGGGCTGTTTCCTTTGAAGGTGGATTCTTTACCTGAGTCAGTGGTTTCCAAGGCAGCTGAGATATCACCCTTGGCGTGAATAGATGGAGGACAGATACTTAGTGTGAATAATACAGCGTGTTTCATTTCAGCTTGTTATCTGGCATTATGAATGAGTGTGCATTAGTCTGGAGGGTTGGGTCCTGGACCGAGCTGCTAAGATGAATCATGAGTCTCAACAGTGTGTCTTCTAAAAGCCGTTGTGACTGCTTTGACTATTTGAATAACATAAATAATTCATTAGAGTGAATTTGCTCCCAAAAGGGCAAAAATTAATTAATCATTGAATGAATGAAAGTAAAAACAGAGAACATTCAGTATCTATCTATCTATCTATCTATCTAGCTATCTATCTATCCATATATGACCCTGGACTAGAAAAAAAGAAAAAAGGGTCTTAAAGGGTACATAACATACACAGTTTCACCTAATCTCATGTTAATCTTGAGTACCTATAGAGTAGTACTGCATCCTTCATATATTCAAAAAGTCTTTAGTTTTATCATATTTATAAAAGAAAAATACAGCTTTCCGATTCTCTCTGCAAAAAGAGCTCCTGTGGGTGGAGCTATACACTCTAAAAAACGCTGGGTTGTTTTTTCAACCCAAATGCTGGGTTGAGGCCGCTGGATAGGATTTTGGGATGTTTTAACCCAAGTTTGGGTTGAAAATTGTTCTCCGTTTTAACCCAGCGGGGCTGGGTTGAGAACGCGGACGTGAAGGAGAGCACGCACGTCACGTCAAGATCGTACGTCTCCAGTGCGAGCAGCCGCCATTTTCTCAGCGTGAAAGAAGCGAGAAGCAAGTGAAAGACTATGGTAAGTAAATATTCAAAATGTAAAGTTATCGTTTATTGTTTACCCGGTTGTATGAAAGGCGGAAGGTTTTATAAAAGGCGGAAACAAAGAAGCTTAACGTTATATTACAAAAAAAAAAAAACGGATGCGGTTTTCGCCTCAGACACGGAGGTCTTAACGGCATCATTTAACGTTACTGAACGGAAGAGGTAATTTTAATATAACGTCAGTGAATGTATTTTGTCATATTTACATAAGATTTTACATTATCTGTACTTTTTGAGGCGTTAATAGACGGTTATGGTCACGGTTACACTCATGTTAATCTGTATTTTTTTGTCTCCTAAAGCAAATGGCATTGTGTAGTAAAGACTAGCATAATTATTTTGAGGCTGTTGAAGTGGTAACTGTTAAAAGTATGTTTTACATGTAATATTTCAGACTTGTTGAGCTCGTGTCTTCATTGTCCTCGCGCCGAGAGTTAAAGACACAGAAGCTGTTTGTGTGAGGAGTCTTAGACTGTGAGGAGGAGGATGTTCTTCTGAAGAGAGGGACAGAAGGGTTTAAGGAGAGTAAACTTCAGAATAACAACGTTATATTTATTTTTACTAAGACTAAAATAATGTTTGTTTTTGTTGAAATCCAGAGACAAGATAACTTCATTCTTTTGAGACTGATGTGAGTTTTTTTATTTTTTTGAAAATTCATGTTTCTGTTATGTCCTCCGTTTAATTCACATTTTGATGCAACAACAGTGTGATCACATGTTCATATTTTATTGAAACCATTGATGTCCCTCTTTGCAGAACTCAAACTAACTGGAGTTAAGGACACAGAAGTCTGCTTGTGTGAGGAGGAGGTTTTCTCAGCTTCTTCTGAAGAGAGGGAAAGATAGTTTAAGGCAAGTAAACTTCATAATTTCATGTTATCAGCTGTTGTTGTTTTTTACTAATAGTAAAATAATGTTTGTTTTTTGTAGATGTTAAAAGCCAGAGACATGGGAGAGCATCATTCTTTTGGGATTTTATGTAAGTTATTTTTTTTAAATAAATGTTTCTGTTGTCTCCTGCCAGTTTACTTCACATTTTGATGCAACAACAGTGTGATTACGTGCTCATTTCATTAAAACCATTGATGTCTGTGTTTTTCATTGCAGAACTCAAACCAACTTTGGAGTTGTCTTGTCTGATTTGGAGAGTCTTCATTCTTGGTCTTCCCTCTTAAAGGTAAATTTCACACATAAAATCATTTACTTGCCCTCATGCCATTCCAAACCTATAAGACTTGAATATATTGAAATGAATATATTTTTAATTTTCTCATAATTTTGTTAATCCATTTATAGTCTAGATAATCAGTATTTTAAAGCCTCATAAATACAGAGTTATTGTAGAAGTAATTCATTCCGATATTTATATATGAATAAATGTTAAATTATATGATAGCAAACATGTATGTTCAAAATAAAATACTGGTCTCCCAGACTAGCAATGGAGAACACAAATTAAGAGAATATTAAATATATTCATTTGTTTTCCAAAAATGAGCAGAATTTGTGTGGGTCTGGAACAACATGAGGGAGAGTAAATTATGACCATTTTCATTATTTGCTGAACTAACCGTTTAAAGAGCAGCCACCTAGGTACAAGAACATTTTGTAAGGTATGTGAATGTCATGTCTGTTTTAATGTTTCAGTAAAGAAGCTTTCTGAAAGCAGTATATTTATTCAAACAATATTATGTGCCCTCACACTAGTGCTGCCATTATAGCATTCTGGAGCGCTGTGGTGGACCGAGACATTAAACAACCTCACAAAGTGTTGAAACTTTAACACAGATTATTTACCTATCCTTACGGATGTGAATACACCTCTACCTGAAAATGGATAGTTTAATTAAATGTTTTATTTTTTCAAATGTGTTTCTCTTAGACCACTGATGAAGAACAGGCGGTGACTGGATGAATGCAGGTCAAAGAAGAGAACGTCCTTTCCCCTAAACTGATGCAGCAGTGGTTTCAAAGGAGGACGCTGCCCTGGATGATGTAGAAGATGTCACATGTGCTGATGGGGCTTCTTAATGACTGCATCAATTATGCTAAAGAGATCATGAAAATTGACCGTGATGCTTGATCTGTATTCATGGACTATGAAACAAACTGTAAGTGTATAATTTGTAAAAACAATGTTAAATGCTTTTTCTGTGTTGTTTAGTAGAATAGTTTACACTCTGTCATTCATACACATGCTCACATTCTTTCTCACACACACACACACACACACACACACACACACACACACACACGTCTGTTAAATGTTATAATATCAGAGTTAATGTTGTGATTTATTTGTGTACTGTCATGCCAGAATAGTTTGGTAAAGAACCTAATAATTGTAAATTTATTGTATAATAGTGTTCTCATATATTTTTATACAATATATAAAATACAAAGTCCAATTTGATCTTAAGTTATATTCAACGAATGTTCAATGCTTTATTAACTGTAGCTGTTAATGCCATCCTTTTCTGCATTTCTTCTTACATGTTACTTTTTGACTTTACTCTTGTTTTTAATAAATATTTTCCTTTTGATAATTATTATTTGTGTGTAAAAGTGATATTTAAAATGAACATTATTTGCAGGTTTAATGCCTAGCTCAATTTGGGCTCATTTTAACGTAGCATGCATCGTTTCCCACATCCTTACACTCAATTGGTGGCGGCACTCTGAGAGTCAATTTTCTGCCAGCAGGAGGCGCTAAGCGGGAGAGGTAGGTTTCGACGGTAACGGCTGCAAAGCGGCACTGAGCTCACAAACGCTGCCTCATCAAGCATTACATGCGAAATGAATTTGAACATTTTCTAAATATAGTAGTTTTCCTTCTGAAATACAGTGATAAAAAACACCCACTCTGGTTTTTGAAACCCTGCAATGTAGTCATTTTAAACTATAAAAAAGCAACCCAGCAGGTTGGGTTAAACATGATAACCCAACTGGTTGGGTTTTAATAACCCAGCGTTGGGTTCGTCCCTTTTTGACCCAGCGCTGGGTTGCCAAAATAACCCAAATTGGGTTGTTTTCAACCCAGCAGTTTTTAGAGTGTAATACTGATGTTTCGTGTTGTTTCCATTAACATATATTCACTTGTGCTGATTTCCAACAAAATACACAAATCTGATGCAATTGTACTTACATGAACGGGGTCTTTTATCACAGGGACGGCTCCATGTTTTAATAGCAAACAATGTGAAAATCCAGCGTTGACTTGGGCCTTGTTTATAAAACATTAGTCACTCAAATGACCACAACACACAAAGGCACTCGATACACTCCGTTGCTGCCCCTGAAAAACAAACTGCATCCACTGTTCATGTAACTAACGCTGGGTTCTTGGGGGAGCTGAACACGGTAAACTTTCCCTCACATCCAAAAATGCACTTATTTGGAGGCATTCTCTAATAAATCCTATGCATCGCTGCCGACAATTTTGAAGCGAGTTGATGTGCGCGGTCTCGCTCTCCTCTGGTAATTTTGTGTGCGCGGGCGCGCTTTTCCGGGAGAAATGTCCATATAAAGGACTTCTGTTCTCGCCTATGTCATTAGATCCACGATCTAAAAAAAACAGCCGAAACTTGTACCAACTACAGAAGTAAGATTTTCTGCACAGAAATTCTCAGTCATTCTTCTAAATTATTTTTGGAAGAAAAACTTTGGCTATGTTTAGCATGAGAATCCATCTCTTTAACACTGTGAACAACTCTGAATACACAAAACCACATTGTACCCCCCCTTTAAAGCTGAATACATAATCTTTCCATTGATTTATGGATTGTTATGATAGGGCAATATTTGGTAGTGATACGACTATTTGAAAGTCTGGAATCTGAGGGTGCAAAAAAAAAAAATAAATAAAATAAAATATTCTATTGCAGTGAATTTTTTTTGTGTATTAGTGAAAGTCAATTTTGTGTAGGCAAAAGCTATTGAACAGTTCACTGAACCAGTATTAATAATTACTTATTGTATTAATATTTGTATTAATATTTTTTTATTGTTTTATTTTGTTTAAATTGAAATTTTAAAGCAATTTTGCTGTGTGTTTTTTTATCTCTCTACATAGTTTTATTAATTAAATGTATATTTTAGTTTTAGTAAAAAATAATATAATACATTACAACACTAAATTATTATACATACACTATATTAAATAAAATGAAAAAAAGGTTTTAATAAAACTGACATAAAAATAGAACTCTAGAAGATATTTTTTTTTTAAGAATTCAAAGATAGAAGATTATTGAAGATACAAGAAGATTATTTCTGAAACAAAATGGGAGTTGATGATTAATTGGATTTGTGTTGGATAAACTCTGTTCACATGCACAGCTGTCTTCTTCATTAAGAATCTATATCCTGAGCCACTGAGCCTTATCTAGTGTCTGTGGGTGTGTGAAGCAGTCATGTTTCACTGTTTTATGTGCTTTATGTGAGGCAGGAGCACCTGTCACTTTCTGTCTCAGAGAGCACAGGAAGTCCCCACGACCTCAAAGAGTTTCTTAATGTACTGCCAGACATAATGGTAAATACTGGACAATCTTTCTGTGAGCAAAAGAGTTCTCTCTTCCTTTAACCCTGTATATATATTTTTTATATGTTAGGATGTCAAAATAATTGAATAAAGATGTGCTTATTATGTACTTAAGTGTTTAGTTTTCTGTTTTATGCTGATGCAGGCCAAACACACTCTTTACTGTTAGCACAGGTATCTCAATATTGCAGCATGGGTATTTACAGTGACAGTGCACATTTACACCTAATATCCCTCAGGATTTCTTCCATATATCCTGTAAAGCTTTTTATAAAGCAGGCAGCAGCCCTGAGAAAGAGAGTGAGAGTGACAAGGAAACTGTTCTCCCACTTAATTGGTGTGAAAGTTTTATGACGGGGTAGATAAGATCATGCCTCCGCTCAGCCGTTTCTCCTGATGGCGCTGAAGTGTTTGAGGCACATTTCAAAGCCGTTCTCAGAAGGGTCAGGAAACAGGGCCTCTCTCGCCACTGCAGATTTAAGAATGTCCTGTTGCTTCAGCCCCTCTCGTTCTTGGAATAACAGCCGTTCGTCAAAGTGTGAGGCCTAAATGTGAGAGAGAGAGAGAGAGAGAGAGAGAGACAGAGATGGTGAGGTGAGGGGGGAAGCTGTCACTTTAAAAATCCGTGGCCTTTATGTTCATACAGAGGTGGAGGCCGTGAAGAAAGTGAGTGAAAGAGAGAGGGGAGCACATTAAAAGATTAATATCCGAGCTGAAAACCAAGGAGCTCCACAAAAGGTTTCCACAGCCCAAAGAACAAGGGCAGGAGCCCAACAATGAAAAATGTATGAGAGGATACCAGCCAATGATCTGAATTTAAAATGAGCCGGCAAAACTCAAATGGCATTTATCACACTTTTGGGGACTTTACTTGCAAAAGGTGACCCAGATATAACAATATATAGAAACTTATTTGTATGTAACAAATTAATCTTAAAGATATTTTATGTCATACTGTTGATTCTGATCAGTTCTGCAATAAAATGACAGCTAAACTGTATAACCGTTGTTTTTGTCAAGAGATTTCCTTCATAAAAAGAACTTCTTCTATCTAAATGTAAAAGTAATGTTGCAGTTTTGACAAAATTGGGATATGGCACCAGAGTATTATTAAATGATGTTAGTGCATATCTAATTTAAAGATGGTAAGGTGTGTTAAAGCTAAGGAGGCAAAAATGCATCTTAATACCTCCAGTGCAGAATGTACTCTAAAATCACTTTTAAACCGCATTATTTTTCATTTTACAGATTTATGAGATACTATAATCTCAGTTTCCCCAGAGACTTAGCCCATATGGGTTAAAAACAAAAATGAATGCACGGTCATGAACATAAATCAAAACAAAAACAATGCTGTCACGTGATCATGACCAAACAGGGGCACATTGCGCAATAAGCCGATACAGGCAGGATTAAAGTTCAATCTTAGAAACACACAGTAACACACTAACCCAATGAACTGCTCTAACACAAGCAACACACACACACACACCTGCTGTACACTATCTGTTCACTTTACTTTCATGTTATTTTCAGTAAGTACCCCTCTGTAACTACACTTTCAGTCTTGCTTTCACTCTCTGTGCTCTATTTCACTTTCTTATCTGCCCCTACCACCCCAAGCCCTCATCTCACTCTGTCTCTCTCACGTCACTAGGCATGGCCTAATTTCTGCCCTCAGCACCCAAACACTTGTCAGTGGATGAACCAGTAAACAAAATCTGACTGGCCAGCCACTGCGCTCCTGTTGGCACTGTTGCTAGGAGACTATTGACCTTCAGATGGCATAGATACACATGAGAATCTATCTATCTATCTATCTATCTATCTATCTATCTATCTATCTATCTATCTATCTATCTATCTATCTATCTCTCTATCTATCTATCTATCTATCTATCTATCTATCTATCTATCTATCTATCTATCTATCTATCTATCTATCTGTCTGTCTGTCAAAGATTGCCCTTCATCTCTGGCTTATTTTCACAACTACTTCTCTGGCTATGGGTGAAAAAGACAGTACAACATGATGTTTCCCCTTTGTTTGTTTGTTTGTTTGTCCGATATAGTTATAAATTTAATGTCATCATATATATGGGTCATTCCTGGGTTTCAGTAATATTTCAGTCCCCCTGAGATTTTAAAAGTGGTGGTTCACCAAAATGAATTGATAGAAGCTCTTCACAATTGGTATGGTCTTATATCTGTCTTAAACCAAACACTTTGTAATGTCCCTGAGGTACTTCACGGAGTTTGTACTTAGAAAATTTACAAAATGTGCATAGTGTCTATGATTTTTGGCAACAATGTAAGCATTTATTTATGTTCCTTTCTTGTGAAAAATATATTTTTTCTTAAAAGAAACAGCCTTTAAAGTTACAGTATGTCCCTCTCTCTGAACTCAGCCTCGTCACACTAACAATTCTATGCCCATTATAATATAGACTCCACTAAGATGTGACATCATTTACCAGAAATGACATCATTCAGGTTTCTTTAATAGTGGTGAAGAAAATTAGTAGTATATTTACTTTTAATTATATTTCTGAGGCGTATTATAGTCAGGGAGGGTACTGTCAAGCTTAACAACTACAGCATTGTTTTGGATGCCACTGACATAAATAAAGTAAATAAAGTATTATTTATTACACCAAAGCACACACAAATAATCATACTGATACACAGAGGTAGATATCACACTAGGATTGATTCTGCAATATATTGTGTTGGAATATAACTGCTGTAACAATTCCAATTTTGTCACATGATTTTATTTATAGCACATAAGTTCTATAAGTCCACAGCTGTGAAATGGCATTGTATCCTGTAAGAAAGTGGATGCACCATGTGAGATACAGTGTAATTATAGGCATAGTCTCTCTGAGGGCTGTGTGTGTATACAATATGTACATGTGTGCACATACGTGTGATTGATGATCTTGGGCTCTGCTATCGTTGAATCCCTTTTGCCATTGTCCTGCTTTGCTACTGACTCCAAAGCAACACTGTTATCTACCTCTTCTCTTTCCATTTCGCAAGGTTAACACATGTGTCTTTGTCACTAAAAATACAATACACATGCAGCGCATGTCACACACATTTATTAAAACATGCAGTATCACATATGACGATCACAAAAGAACATCTATAAATGTTTTTCGCAGAAAAGATCAAGTAGGATCACATCTTTTCAGTGTTAGTGAATCAGTTGCATTTTCTCTTCAAAGGTCTGTTTTTTTTTAAATTCTAAACTATTTATTGTGATGATTTATGCTATTAGCTTTAGGAAAGTTGTCAGATATTCCACAAGCGCCATCATTCACATCTTTATCCACATCCTGATCTACTGTGAGAAAATTCAAACACGCCTCTTGAGCCGTAGAATGAAATGAAGAGGCTTCTCATTCCTCATCAGTGTTTTTTTTGACAAAGTGAGTGATTTTGAAATAGCTTCAACCCCTAATTTGCAATGGCACCACATATGTGTTATGTTGTAACAGATTTATGGTACACAACAGGAAAATACGTTCAGACATAAATTACAACTTATGAGGCAGTTTGTTTGGTTAAAGTGTATCATGGATCACATGATGGCCGTAGATGAAAGTTATCATAAATTTAAGTGATAAAGACAAGTTTTTATCACTTTTTATCACAAGTCATGCAAAGGAACTGCTCAAGGTGAAACAGTTTTCCTTAAGACAATTTGTTTTATCTGTGCTTACTTGCACCTCAGAGCATATTCTTAGTATTTCAGGAACCTAATGTCTGTCTTTCTAACAGAAATATATTAAACATGACTTGTTTAACTGCTTAAAACTGTCACTCACATTTTTGAACATAGACTTTATAGTGCACGTTCCAAACTTAAATTTTTATAATTCATGAATGAAAACATTTTGTAACATGATATCGATGTACCATTTACATGGTAATGCAATGTCTGATTTTAAAATGGGTTTTAAAGGATGAATTTTGAGATTTTAAGTTTTCAGTCGATATATAATTTCTGATGATTTCTAAAATGTGATAGAGAAAAAGGCAACGAAGGAGACTTTTTTTTTTAAACAAAGGTCAAAACTCCTGTTATAATGTAGATTTTTGAGGGTGCACTCTTGTCATAAATTAATCTATTACTTTTCCTACATAATTTTTAACAAAAAACATTGGTAAAATATATATTCGGGAGTCTTAGACCTTTCCAACGATATATAGTTTGTCAAGATTAGATTAGATTTCATTGTAATATAGTGAAGTAAATGTAGCCGTCCCGTATACGGGACAGGGTGACAGTTAAAGGGTTAACGATAATGGCATAAGCATAAGCAATATTTATAAGCTTTGCCCATGTTGAACTTAAAATACACCCTAATTTCTATTGTACATGTATGTGTGTGTCATAAAATATATGTATGTACAGTATGTATATGTATATGTATATACATACATTTTATTACATGCACATCCATGTAAATAAATGTATATATTATTTAAAATATAAAATTAAAATAAACTGCTGCTTATCTACAGCCTTTAATAACATTTTTTTTAATAATAAGCATTTAATTAACTTTCTATTGTATTCACTCTGGTTTGAATTGCACTTACTCACGTTAACAAAACAATTATCAATTAATTTAATTAATATATAATATTATAATATAAAATAATATTAATTAATTTATTTATTTTCTGTGAGCAATTTATGTGCCGATGACATCAAAGACATTGACCGGTCTCTTTAGCCTCCAAACCCACTTCCTGTTTGCATTTATTTTATTGCCTCTTTAGAATGTCACCATTACCACTGTTTTATAGATAGTAAAACACACCACATGCTTTCCCGTAAGAGTCCTTTGGATGCTGGGATGACATTAAGAAGGCTACAGGAAAGTGATGTAAGACTTTCCACCGGTTATGTTAATACTGTAATACCATGCATATTTATTCTTTGCTTTGATTTTAAACAAGTCTGTTGATGTGATTTGTGCAAGAGGTGAAAGATATTGTGTTCATTAATAATGAGTGCATTGGATAACATGTTTTGACATGTTAGCAGTAGTAATTAGAGCTGAACTCTTTTAGGAAATTGCAGCCTTTTTTACAGAAACATTTAAGTTCATGACCATTTTAGCTGCTTCATCTGGTCTATTTTTCCCTTTGTATTAGTATACAAGTTTCAGCTTAAATGGATGACTTGAGTTATGCTCCTCAGCTGTCTGTGGCTTTCAAAGTTGCAAATGTCATGCATGTCAAAAATATGAAACAGCACATCCTTTCTTTCCTTGAATGAAGAAAGGCTTTTCTCTCTTTTCTAGGAATACACTTGGCATGGAGCAGAGGGAAATAGCAGGTTTCACTGACAAGCCCATGTACATGGACAGAGTAGAGCACTATTATTTTAGCAGGAAGTGGCAGATCTATTGAACATGCAGAGCTGGGCTTACAGGCTTATCACTCACCATCTCTGCCTGGTCAGCAGCCAGAACAAAGTGGTTCATTCAACAATTGTGCAGCCTCCGCAGCAACCCTGCTGAATCTGATCAACGAAGAGCCCTTTATCGCTAAATTTACCATTGCAAATGTTCCTCACGTGCGAAGGCTCTTATATACTTGGGTGTTGTGCCCAATCCTGGAATACTACTTGGCAAGGGTTTCAAGTCTGTGAGGGGATCAAAAAAGGATTGTCAAACCATGCCTTTTTCACACTACCATCTTCACGGAGGGTTGAATGGTTACCATTTGCATCCAGTGATATTGCAGCACTAAACTGACCTCTCAGCTTATATTTTAGCTATAGTGTCTCTATGGGACAGGAAATCTGTGATACGGATTTCAAAGTGGTTAAGGAGATTGCTGATCTTCTGCTTTCTGATTCGCAAATGTAATCAATATTAAATGGTGGAACTAAATCATATGAATCCAATGAAAAACAATATCAAAATAGAAAAGAGATATTTTGAATTGTAATAATATTTCACAATATTATTGTTTTTTAACAAATGAATGCAACATTGGTAAGCATAAGAGACATAAACATTTAAAAATCTTACCGACTTTCTGAATGGTGGTGTGTCAGATCCTCTCATATTTGCAGTATGGCCTCAATGCATTATAACTTGAATAAAATGTAACTAGATGAATATCAAGATAATAATATTTATAAAGACCAATAAATATCTCTTCAAAATAATCATATAAGTGTTCATTATCAAATTAAAATGGGCTGCGTTATCAAGACCTAAACAGACGCAGAGTCTTGTCTTTTGTTGCCATGCCAACGTTGGTAAAAGTCCATTAGAGGCATGGCTTGCTAATTGGCTCTGGTGAAGAGGCCGATTATTTCTCTTGTTTGGTGTAATGTGGTGTGGCATTTGTTACAAGCTGCCTGTGACCTTTGGCGTGCCACCCATCCCACAAATCAATCTCTATATCTTAATGCAATTACTGAGATTTTGTAGCGCTCATAGTCAGTCCGTGTCAGTTTTTTTGCGTTATTCACTCTGCTTAATTAAATCTGAGTCTACTATTTAATCTGAGATTAAATCCGGTTGCACTTTATTTTACAGTACGTGTACTAACATGTACTTATAGTGTACTTACAGTGTATTTATCTAAGAAAGTTCTGATAATACAAGGTAACTACATGGGGTAGGGTTAGGTTTAGGGGTAGGTTCAGGGTTAGTACCTAGTTATTACATAGTTATTGTAATTACTATAATAAGTACATAGTATGTACATGAGGAACAGGACTGTAAAATAAAGTGCTACCAATTCTTATTTGGTTGATGTTGCAAGATTTTTCTGCTCTGTGTATCTTCTGAAAACCAAAAGACACATTTTTGTTCTGGGACAATTTTATCTAAAACTAAGCGAAATAATCTCTTGAGCTCTGCCAAGCAATTATCACATTTATAAACTTTTGTCAAAATTATTTAACAGGATTTATCTGGTGGAGTGTGTTCATTTATAATATGCAATTCCAACTATAAGATTTGCCTATAAAATTCTATAGAAATATACAAATCTCTATCTATTTTTAAATGCATGTTATAGATCTTTCTGTGCATGATTCACCCTTACATTTTTTTTTTACTTGGTTGAAGGATGGATGCTGGATTTCTCCAATCTAGTCCTAAGCACATTGAGTCTCAAATTCTCGTCTGAAATTTTCACAGCTTAAAAAATAAATACGACCTCACGCTGTGTCAATCACATTTACACATTGCCTCTGACACTTTTTTCCGTCATAAAAATATTTGGATCAGGTTTCATTTTCAGCTTTTTCACATCCGTAGCAAGCATTTTGATAAGAAAGTATGACAAATGCAAAAAATTAATTTCAGACTCAGTGTGCAAGGAACTTCAGTCTGCTTAAACCAACAACCACAATTCAAAATATAATCAACAACCAATGTACAGAGTTCAGCCAATGGCAAAGTTGTTATATGTTAGAACTATCAACTAATGTTAAGCCAACTTGTTTGAAAAGAATATATATATATATATATATATTTTTTTTTTTTGACATTTCAGCTTTAAACGCAGAACTGCATGTACATTTATTTCTCAAATTAGTTATTAAAAAGTAAAAATAAAATCAAGTTTTTATACAGTTTCACATATGGAGTGTTTTTAATGTCTAATGTCCTCATTCCATCCACATGAGATAACCCCATTACACAGAAACCTTTCTAACAGGAAACACTTTTTTTTAGGCTTGAAAGAGAGAAGGAACAATAAATAAACTGTTAAAGAGGCAAGGTCTGTGTTTCTCGTGTGCACTATTCTCTGTGCTCTTTGAAAACTTCAGAATCAGCTTGTCTCCATATCGTCAGAACTGTATAATGGTTGAAATGATTGTTATTCTGGAAGAACATCACAGAAGGTTTATCACCAACACATCCAAAATCAATAAGCCGTGACACTGGCAGATGAGCAGATGGACATACTTGGAGATTAGCCAGAAGAATTTCTGAACCATATGCAATTTTTTGAAATATATGTTATAGCTTTAATGCAACGTGGGAGATAGAGTTAAATCTTTGAAAGAAGCCAACAGGGTCTTTAAGGGGACACAAATGCTAGTCAGCTGAGGATGTAGTCAATGTGTTTAGCAAATGTTTATTCAATCAATTTGAAAATTTTAAAATCTAACAAACATATTGCTACCATCAGGGCCATAGCTATGCAGTCGGGGCCCCTTGGCTATATATTGATCTGGGCCCCTCACATTCTTGTTCAGTAAAATTCAGACCAGAGAGTGGGTTATATATGCATTGTATGGTGATGTTAAAGTGTGGGCAACCAGTTTGAATCCTGCTTTGAAGTCATTTTCAGCAGCATCTTCCAGTTTTCCCTTTTATATATATATATATATATATATATAACAAATTATTACACCGTAAACAATCAGCAAAAGGTTTGATTTATGAACACAGTGAAGTGACATTATTTTACACAGCCTTCAATCATCAATCATTAAACGTAAATTTAAAAAGTGTAAAAGGATTAACAAATTACTTTCAACATACCATGAATAAATCCTAAAGATACTCCTATCCGAAGCAATATTATGGACGTGTTAAATATCATTAAAGTAATATACAGTTTGTCTATATTTTATAACAGTTACATTTCATCCCCTTGGAATTATAAGGTTCTATCTGCATTCCGAGAAGTTTTAAGATATAGAGCTTCAAAATTTGTGCATTCCATTCAACTGTGTAGATAGAAGCTTCTTTTTTTTAAATAAAAAGTCCCAAAATGTACACAACATTAAAAAAAAAAAAATCTATCACATAATGTAAATAAGTTTAGAATAAGAATATGTGAGTAACTCAATTTTGATAAAAATGTCAGATACAACCTTATCACTTCAAGGGGACGATTTACAACATCCATATGAAAACAAACCTGGAAAGAGAGAGAGAAAAAAAAGATTCTTAGTGCATTCCAGAGATTTATTCATGGTTTTAATCATAAAATGAGAGAGAAGACCGCAAATGCACAGTATTTGTAGTCTTTTTTCATATACTTAAAGTGGAATACAAAAGGAAACATGAATATAATCAGGTAAAAGAGCTAATCAGAAAATAACTATTATATAGATATTGTTTATATTATGCACATTAATATACCAATCATAACACTATTCTCCTGACTTAAGAAAATAGAAAATGAAACCAATTCAGTCCAAATGACAGATAAGGATTATTTTACTTTGACATTTTTTCTGATGACACAAAGTAGTCTAAAAATATAACTTCATCTATTTATTAAAGTAAAAATCTAATTTGTAAAAAAATTTTCATTCAATTTTATTTATTTATTATTTTAATTTTTTTTTCAGAGACATGACTTAAGAATGACCTTTTCAGGTGACTATTCATCTGTTAAAATGACTTTCATATTTCTTACAGGATTCTACATCAATCTTACTGGAATAGTTGTGAACATTCCATGGATGAGACACCTACAGTCGAATCATTCCCACCTTTCACCCCGTTAATGGCAATCCTGGCTACCATTGTGAAACGCTTTGGGGTTTGTGCAATTTCATGGCTGGTTTGCATGCACACTTATCTGGCAGTTGTTTCCTCCAATTTTATGACAGTACTATGAACATGTCACACTCCTGGATGTGAATACTGCAAGGATTCCTCACTGGGTTGAATTTACTACACTAACTCTTTCCAAACACAATATGATGTGCTCCAGAGGGCTGTGACTGGTTCTGGGAGTCAGCAGTTGGATGGCCGTCCTCTTTCATCCTCTTCCATTTTTAGACAGATCAGTGTAATAAAGCCTGTTGATAGAGGACTGAATTTGCAACATTTCCGACCATGTGTGTCATGTTCTTTCGCTACATTTTTTTAGGGGTTTTCAGGGGTCTCCATTCCCTTTTTTCTTGCAGCTAATGTCAAGCTAGATATTTAAACTGATCCAAAGCTGACTGAACAATATTTACAGTTTTGTTCCAAATGCCATTCCTTTCTCGCATCTTTGTAATCAAAATTTTAAATCCTAAATTAACTCCCACATACTAAAAGTGACAGTTTAAATATGTGTATTTAGTAATTTAGTTTTAGTGTAAATTTTTCTTGTGTTAAACTCCATAAAAAAAATCATGCTTTCTAGTAACAAAACAATAATAAAAAAACATAAACAAATAAATAAACATTGACTTCCTTACTCTATTTTGCCTTTTTCTTATATATATATAAAAAAAAAAATATATATATATATATATATATACAGTACAGACCAAAAGTTTGGACACACTTTCTCATTCAAAGAGTTTTCTTTGTTTTCATGACTATGAAAATTGTAGAGTCACACTGAAGGCATCAAGGGCTATTTGACCAAGAAGGAGAGTGATGTGGTGCTGCGCCAGATGACCTGGCCTCCACAGTCACCGGACCTGAACCCAATCAAGATGGTTTAGGGGTGAGCTGGACCGCAGACTGAAGGCAAAAGGGCCAACAAGTGCTAAGCATCTCTCGGGGAACTCCTTCAAGACTGTTGGAAGACCATTTCAGGTGACTACCTCTTGAAGCTCATCCAGAGAATGCCAAGAGTGTGCAAAGCAGTAATCAAAGCAAAAGGTGGCTACTTTGAAGAACCTAGAATATGACATATTTTCAGTTGTTTCACACTTTTTTGTTAGGTATATAATTCCATATATAATTCCACATGTGTTAATTCATAGTTTTGACACCTTCAGTGTGAATCTTCAATTTTCATAGTCATGAAAATAAAGAAAACTCTTTGAATGAGAAGGTGTGTCCAAACATTTGGTCTGTACTGTATATATAAAATAAAAAAAATAGTGAGATTAATATCAAAATACAAATTTTGTACGGCTTTTCCTTAAAAGAAGAATAAACCTGGTTTAGAATATTGCTTGCATTTAGCTACTTTCCTATGCTGTTTTTCATTTGTATATTTGTTATTTTAGGTATGTTTCTATATTTTATAAAAATAAATAATAATAATAATAATAAAGAAAATAATTATTTGCTGGCAAAAGTGTGTAAGGCTCTGTATGTGTATGTGTCTGTGTGGGTTATTATTTATGACTCTAATTACCCCTTGCTCTACTCATGTTGAGTCTACTTCCTCTCCGCCTCTGTTGGTTGACCGGTCCTCCTCCCCGTCTCAGTGTTAATCCAGCCGTGTCAAGACTGTACTCCTGTTTGCCCTCCTCAAACAGAGTGTTAGGGATGCAGTGACACGGTCATCTAAACCATTAAGGCCGACAAGTGGTTTGACTTTAAACAGACTGTTATAAAGCATGTAATGAGAAGGTGCACAGGATCACGGGATGGAAATGGGGGTTAGTCATTCAAACACATGTGTCTTTAATGGTTTCGAATGAAAAACTAGAGGGCAACATTATGGAATGGTGACAAAAGAAAGTCTATACTTTTAATTAAAGGTATTTTTAATTTTTATTATTTTATGTTTTGTTTTTACCAGTAAAATATCAAAACATCTTTAAAGCCATAAATGTTTGAAAAACATTTTTTAAAAATAACTGTTTAAATAACTGTTTAACTGACATTTTTGCACAATTTCACTGTACACACTTCCTATGCCAATGAGTCCCACACAGGTTCGACATCTAAAAATAATAGTTTTTCTGAAAACTTTCTAAATGAATGTTGTGCAAATGATCCATTACATATAAAGATTGTATATTTAATGAGATGAATGCTTAGAAATCCTGATGAGATTAGCTGTGTGAGCATACGAATATCAAACTGTCAAAATGGACATTCAGTTACTTTTTTCTTTTTCTTTTTTCAAAGAGTGCTCATTATTACTTCACTTGTAACCTTGCAGGTATTAATTTAAACCTTAAACTCTTGTATGTAGTTGTTAGCCTTCCATAAAATGTACACACGTGTGGAAAATCTCTTATTATGGGATAAACACAGACATTGGAAGCTAACATATCTTTTAAAAACCTCACAGGCCAACAGGCCACTGTAAAGAGCAGATTTAGATGAAAAGCATACAGCACATGTAGCACTTTTAAAATCTCTGATTTGGTAGAAGCACAAAGTATTCTCGCTTCCAGCACAATCCCCTCCAAAGCTCTTGGCTGCGAAATATCACCATATAAGTACGTTTACCTATTCCTGAAACCTTTCCAGCACAAAGAGAATGAATAACCATGACAGCAGAGGAGAAAAAGATCCTTTAAGAGGGACAAAGGGCTCTGAGATTGAACAGCAGCGAGGGGATGCAGAACAGAGTCTCCTTCCTTGGGCTTGTGAAAGCAGAATGCTTTATTTCCCATATTGGCCACATATGGCCAAGTCATATTAGCTCTCGCATCATTCCAGATGCTTTCTGGAATTTTTACTACTGCATTCCTCCAGTGGTATTGGGTAATTTACAGTAGGGCTGTGGGCCTCAGTGACTCATTCCATGCCAAAGTTTCCTCAGGTATAAATGGAGGTTGTGTCAGACAGGTCTCTGATTTGGGCTCATTGAAAACTGAAAATAATCTAATTAAAAGAGACAGCCCTTGAAATTTTCATAGTATTGCAACTTTCTGTGAACTGTTTAATTTGATAGCTCTTAATGATGATCATCTGTTGACTGTAAATGACTGTACTTTGTGGTAATTTCTTTTTAAGTAGCTTGATGTAAGACAGTGAGTACTGAATACTGTTGTCAGTTGCAAAGCCCATCAGAACATTAACACCTGGTTTTAAAACAATATGAGCAATGCTGCCTAAAGCAAAATTCCATCACATACAGTTATGGTCTTTTTTCCACTTAAATCAATATTTAGGGCCCTATCATACACCCGGCGCAATGCGATGCAAGACGCAGAGCAAGTGTGTTTATTAGTTTCAGTCCGGCGCCGTTGGCATTTTCCCATCCAGCGCCACGTCGTTTAACTAGCAAATGCATTTGCACCCATTTGTGCGCCCATGGGCATGCTGGTCTAAAAAAGAGGTGTGTTCAGGCGCATTGCTGGCACAATGCTATTTTAAGGAGCTGAAAATAGACTGCACCATAGACCAAATCAAACCTGGTCTAAAGCCTAAAGTCAATGGCGCAATATCTTTTTGTTATTTAAAGAGCACGTTGGTAGAAAATGCGCCTCTGGATGGGTCCACAGTGTCCGCTGACTTATTACACGTAGGGATGCGCATCACACAAACATGTCAAATTTTAAAAACAAAAGGATAACAGTGTAAAATAATATTATTGTGTAGGCTACATAAATATAAAAATGCAATGATGGCTAGTTATTGCGTGTATTAGAACTAGGCTACCTATTTGCAATTCAGCCTATTACTAGGGGAGAGCAGGGTCGAAATTAACGTGGGACGAAAGTAACAAAGCGATTTTCTCAGAGCCTCTTACTTCATTGCATTCCAAACTATGACAGCATGTTCAGCATGCAACCCTTGACGGACCATATCACGTGATTACGTCATCGTTTCCCGCAGTTAGGTCTGTAAAGCTGTTTTAGAGCAAAAAAGCAAAAAGTAAATGGTAGCACTTTATTTTACAGTCCTGTTCCTCGTCTACATACTATGTACTTATTATAGTAATTACAATAACTATGTAATAACTAGGTACTAACCCTGAACCTACCCCTAAACCTAACCCTACTTTCTTAGATAAATACACTGTAAGTACACTATAAGTACATGTAAGTACACGTACTGTAAAATAAAGTGCAACCAATCTACTGGTTATTTGGTGCTTTAACACATCCTAAAGTTTGCATTTTCAGAGTTTTTCAGCATAAAAGTAAATCAGGTTTACATGTCAGGAGTTTCTGTCAGGACGAAAGTAACGATTGTTATACATATACTAATGTGTAATGTGCATGCAATATTTTGGACATGTATGCAAATGCAATGATGTATAATGTAATGTAAACAACATATAATACAATTTAATTAGAAAACAATTACATAATATATTATACTATACTATATAAATTTGGTGGTATGTTAATAGGTCAAAAGTAATTTCATTATACAAACCATGGATTGAATAATTCACATGAGGCTACAGGAATTTATTTGCTCTCTTGGCTGACCGCTACATGATGGCTTCTGTTTGCAATAAGTACTTGCCCATTTACCTTTAAAGCAACTCCTTTGAAGTATTACAACCCTTTCCTCCCACAATATACACATAAAACACAATATGCTTTTCTTCTCTGACTTTTGTCAAGCAGTAGAAGAGAATTGGGAACCCTGAGTGGAGCCCCCCTGCAAAGCTCCCCTCATTTCATAAAGCAGTGGAATTCTCCTAAATGAAGGGAAAAGCTCTCACTTCCCCAGTAAACGACACAACTGGGCCGTTTAACAATCTCTGCTCAAATAGCCTCCAACCAAAGTAAATAGCCTCGATTGCTGGTTAATTTATTAGAGACAAGCCGGGTGCTGAGATCAAACAGGTCGTGGTCGCTAGCAGCACCTCCACTGCAATGAATTTGCTGACCCTGCAGCCCTCAGCATTTTTCTAAAGGGGCATGTTAGAGACAAAGCCAAAGAGAAGAGGAGAGGATTGGGGTGAAACCCAAGGGAGAGCCTCACATGTGGTTTGGGTTTACAGTTTTTTTGCCTTTTAATGTTGAGGTCTCTTTTTGATCAAGCGGGGTCGTGAGCTACTGTTACATGCTAACAGGGAACAGAAACACTGTGGAAGTAAGGAGTAATGATGCCATGGTGTCAGGTTAACTGAGAGAAACCAATTATTGGTTGATAAAAGGCACAAAAATAGGTGCTGCTCTATATCTCCACAAAGTGTTGGGTACACACTCAGCAGGGCATGCAAATGTGCAACAGAGCCAATGTCCTGCATATATGCACAAATACCACACACAATTACTGACAAACCAAGTGCAATAAAGCTGTACAAGCTGACTGATGGCCTATTAACTTTGGCATGTTTGGCCCTTAGTTTGCTAAAACCGTTCTCTGGTTTCATTAGTGCATGTTTTAATAGATGGGTTATGGGTTGAGTGAACACACACACTCTGCAACTACACAAAGTTTCGTGCTTTCATTTTCAGCATCAGAAGTCACATTGTTTAGCCGAAGCTTGAGGCAGAATAACTATAGACTTCAATTTTGTGGATCACTGCTTGAAATTTGCAACATGCTGTCATAATGTCATAAACAATTCATGTTGTGAATAGAACTAAATGTTTTCGAAGAGTAGTAGGAAAAGTACTCACCCAAACAATATTACAATATGAAAGATACGGATAAATAAGCACTACAATAAGCGTAAGAAGACACTCTGTAGCAACAAGATGCTTCACCCTCCTTATTATACCAGTAGATTTATGTATTTTTCTGCTCACACTTTCATGACTATGTTTTCTCGACACAATCATATAGTACACTTAAAAAGTGCACATTGCAAAGTCAAATAAAAAGTTTTACTTTAAAGTACTTTTAAAATCATTATGTTTAATAACTTTTGTTGTGCTTTACAATTAGTTTGATTTGTTGTCATGTGAAATCACACATTCAATATAACATTTAAAGGTAATATATTTTAAATGTACTAAATTGCAACTTTATTATCATAAAAAATGTGTAAATACAACTATAAACAAGTTTCAATAGAAATGACATTAAAGTTTATTTTATATATATTTACATAGAAGTTGTTATGAAATTACATACATGAAGCAGTTAAGATACTTGCATTTTAAATAGATTTAAACCATACTATATTTTTCTTTAATTGCAGTAAACATAGTACACTAATATGTGAATACATTTGGATGAAAAGGATATAAAATAAAGGATGTAAAAAATTATAATTCAATATAATAAAATAACCATAGAAAAATATACAATAAAATACATTCATATATATATATATATATATATATATATATATATATATATATATATAAAATTTCATTATTATTTTATTTATTTTTTTATTATATTTTTAAATAAACAAATGCACTTTTATATTTTATTTATTTTATTCTGTATTATTATTTTATTTTAATTCATTCTATTATCATTTTGATTTACCTAATTACTTTTTTTGTTTACCCTTTGATACATGCATTATTAAATATTTATATAAATCATAATAATACAATTGTAAAATAAGTAAATACATTAAATAATAATAAAATAATAAAATCTTAATAAAAAAAAAATAATAATAATACAATTGGGAAAGTTAAATGCCGTAAATAATAAACACAATAAAATAAAAAGGAGGACAATTGCAGTATAAAAAAGGGTCAAGTGTGATGGATGTAACATTGCACTCTTTAATAGTCAAAAGTCACATCAGAGGGTATTTTACACTGATAAACAAATGTACTACACCTGAGTCACACATACATGCTGGCAACACTCTACTGCCTGCTGGGAAAATTTGTTAGTCACTTCCTACTTCCTTTACCTCGACTGTAATTTGTATTAAGGCACTAGTTACTAGGACACCAGAAACTGCTGTCCATGGTGCTGCGGTGCTGTTATTTGCTAATTAGTGATAAAGACATTTCCTCCCTAAAGACCTACATACCGGCGGCTTAGCTGAGTGATGTAATTCCCCTTTCATTCACTTCCAAATCAGCGTTTTTTGTGGTCAGGCTCTTGTGGGATACTCATAATAATTCCTTGAAGTCCTCAGTCGACACCTCGTTTGCATTATGCTAAGCGTCTGTGGTTCAAACTCACACAGAAATGGCAGTTAGCGATCAACGTAAATGGAGGGGAGCTCCTCTTTTTTCTTTGTTTTATTAAACTTATTCACCATGCGTCACCTAACTCGGTCCAAATGAAGTGGAAAAAAAATCTGTATAATTACAGTCTACATGTGTTATGAATTACACTGCTCATGCACAAGGCCTGTTGTTAGCATGTAGTATAGTCTCACTGCATTGCATTATCAGTTTCTAGTTAAGTGAGGCTTCAGACAACTGCTCCACAGATAATTTTGGGGGATTTTTGTCAGTTGTATAAGGAGTTTTCCCAATTCCCAATCCTTTTTTTTTTTTTTTTTTTTAATCAACCTTCACTATTTCTATTACCCATACTTGAGATAGGGTCCTGAAAAAAACCCAAGTATTAAAGCAGGGCTTCCCAAACTTTTCCATTCCACGACACACCTAGACAAGTGTAATCTATTTCACGACCCACCAAAATATTTTAGAAAAAAAAAAAAACTTGACATTACTTTAAGCCTAATCAAACTTAAAAGTTTGATGACAGAAATTAAGTATTTAAGAAAAATAATTTGATTTTAGGGTACAACTGTAAAATTGTACAACTAATACTTAAGTTAAAATTTTTGTTTACAGACGTCAAAATATGAAACTTTCATAAAAATGTGAAACAGGCTCACTCCAGAAATTGTGTACATTTTGTTATGTGGAAATATTTAAATCTTGTTGTATTACAATTAACCCTGCGTTTGTGCCCTGCTCACCCTGTACATGTGAAATGCTTTTTACAAACCGTTTCCTGAACGAAAAAACAGTGCATAGTTCAAACAGATGATAGAAATTAATGAACATAGCCTACCTGAAACAGTTTTCGTGACATTTGAATTTTCTGGTGTATGCAGTCTCATGCAGAATATAGTGTATTGAAGTGAACAAATATTTTCTCTTTAATAATGCGGACCGATTGAAGCTTTTAATAACGTTGCTCTGAGACCCTCACTGTTATTACAACTCGTGCGCACCCACGCTTCAAAACACACAACGCATGTTTCAAATTGCCGACTTAATTTCAATTTGAAAATCACACTAAGGATATTACAGTTCGTAATTAATGTTGGTAGGCTATATCGTGCAGCACTAGACTGAACTGTGTGAGTGTGTGTGTCATTTAAACGCAAATTTAGCTGTAGCCAAGTGACTTTGTGCGACCCATCTTGTTCCATTCTGTGACCCACAAGTGGGTCGCGACCCACAGTTTGAAAACCCCTGTATTAAAGCATTAAAGGGGGACAACTGATCTGAGTGTTTCCTCAAAATTCCTTCAAATTCCATATATATTTATGAGAAAATACAGTATTTGGACCTCAGTAATGTCATTTAAACATCTGTTGTTGCAGGTTCAGGTAAAAAGATTTTATGCATCACATTAATTTTTTCTTTGCCAATGCATAGATTAATCAGAATTTTAATTGTAATACCATTTTCATATTTTGGTTTGATTTCATTTCTATAGTATATTTGTATAAGCACCAATGTATTTCATCCCTTTTCTAACTGATTGGACTAACTGTGCAAATACACAATTTAGAATTTCACATAACAGAGAAAGTTTTCGCCTTATATTTTTCACAATGGGCTCATTTTGATCATGCAACTTCGCTGTGTTGACCGACAGAGAGCAGCTTCATTTGACTTTTACGTAAGCTGTGATTGATACAAACCCGATTCCAAAAAAGTTGGGACACTGTACAAATTGTGAATAAAAACATGCAATGATGTGTAAGTTTCAAATTTCAATATTTTATTCAGAATACAACATAGATGAAATATCAAATGTTTAAACTGAGAAAATGTATCATTTTAAGGGAAAAATAAGTTGATTTTAAATTTCATGGCATCAACACATCTCAAAAAAGGTGGGACAAGGCCATGTTTACCACTGTGTGGCATCCCCTCTTCTTTTTATAACAGTCTGCAAACATCTGGGAACTGAGGAGACAAGTTTAGGAATATGAATGTTGTCCCATTCGTGGCTAATACGGGCTTCTAGTTGCTCAACTGTCTTAGGTCTTCTTTGTCGCATCTTCCTCTTTATGATGCACCAAATGTTTTCTATGGGTGAAAGATCTGGACTGCAGGCTGGCCATTTCAGTACCCGGATCCTTCTCCTACGCAGCCATGATGTTGTAATTGATCATGTGGATTGTGTTCACTGACAATGTTTTCCTGAGCCCATGTTGTGATTTCCATTACAGTAGCATTCCTGTATGTGATGTAGTGCCGTCTAAGGGCTCGAATATCACGAGCATCCAGTATGGTTTTCCGGCCTTGACCCTTACGCACAGAGATTGATCCAGATTCTCTGAATCTTTGGATGATATTATGCACTGTAGATGATGATAAATTCAAACTCTTAGCAATTTTTCTCTGAGAAACTCCTTTCTGATATTGCTCCACTATTTTTCACCGCAGCATTGGGGGAATTGGTGATCCTCTGCCCATCTTGACTTCTGAGTGACACTGCCACTCTGAGAGGCTCTTTTTATACCCAATCATGTTGCCAATTGACCTAATAAGTTGCAAATTGGTCCTCCAGCTGCTCTTAAATGTACATTTACCTTTTCTGGCCTCTTATTGCTACCTGTCCCAACTTGTTTGGAATGTGTAGCTCTCATGAAATCCAAAAATGAGCCAATATTTTGCATGACATTCATGACACTTTCAACATTTGATAGGTTATCTATATTCTATTGTGAATAAAATATAAGTTTATGCAATTTGTAAATTATTCCATTCCCTTTTTACTCAAAATTTGTACAGTGTCCCAACTTTTTTGGAATCGGGTTTGTACACCTCTACACTTATTTATGATAGATGGTAAAAAAAATGTCAATGAACAATTTTGACCAAAATGTTACTAGTCTGAATACACTGAGAATTTACACCTGCCCAATAATAAAATAGACATATTGACAAAGGGGCGAGTAAGCAATGCAATCAACTTTTGTCAATGCCAACTACACAGTGGACAGAGTGAATGCATTATCATTAACAGAAAAAATGTAATAAAAATTATGGAGTATGGATACTATAACATGACAGACAAGCGAGGGATGAATAAGTGAATGACATATGTGTGCTTTATCAGTGCTGTGTCCTGTATCTGAATCTGTGTTTGAAATACATACCATTTGAAATGACTAGGAGAAAGGGGCTGGCTGCCTTCTTGTAAGCAGAGGAAGCAGCATAGCTTGCAAAGTTAGGACACATCTGTCGAACTTGACACACAGGCTGATTAATGGCAGAGTGCGAAATGTTGTGCTCACTAACTAGAACTATACATGCAGTACATCTCACATTGCATTCATGAATGCACACATATTACATCTATATTTGAACATCATTAGAGTACATAAACAGAGCTGGGCTTTCCTGTATACACACAACATAATGAGTTTAAAATGACTTTGTTTATGGACCTGTCTGATGAATCAATGAGGTCAAGTCTATTATAGTTTTGCCAATTCAGGTCATGCATTTCATGTTTAGAGCAAATTTTTACTTTAATATTCAAAAGACGGGGACAAATGTGACTTCTCAATTATGAATCAGTGTGTTCCTTGGATATAGCTTATGTGTGACAAGCCTGATGAATTGCTCACTGCTGACCATGGAATGTGTTCCAATGCCAATAGTCATCATTCTAACACATACTATATATGTCATATGGATATAAACTATACTAAATATATATGGAAGAATTTGTGACTTTATGGCATACAGTAAATGGGTGTTTATTTATGTCAACTAGGCACTTTTGGATAATATACTTCCTTAAAACACACTTTTCATACTTACACTCACTAGTTTACTTAATTTGTCCAACAGGGAATATACAATCAATGCATTTTTAGAGGTCAATCTTTTTTTCTTAGAATTTTTCTTTTTTTTTTCTTTGGGTTTTTGTTAAATGTCATTCAAAATCATCGGTTAAAAGAAGCAAAGACTTAAACTACTTCAGTCTGTGTGCAATGAATTTATTTAATACACGAGTATCCCAATTTGAGTTGAAGTACTGAAATAAATGAACTTTCCCACAACGTTCTAATTTATTGAGATGCACCTGTATATCTTTGCCCTTTTTTTTTTAATGCTCGATGGACAAAACCAAGTCCCGACCAACATGCTCTTCTCATAAAGACATGTTACACAGATACTTAACAAAAGATGATTGCAATTTTATTTTTAATAACCTCCATCAACCAATAATCATGCTTGAAGTTAAAGAAAAACCCATTTAAAACCTGTGTGATAATCTAAAGCTGGCTGGTGCTGGGCTTGACCACTCCAGGCACTGGCAGCATCGCTTGTTCTGGCTCTGTATGTAGAATGTGTTGACATGCTCAAGGGATCTTGTTCTACAGACAATTAAGGTTGGAAGACTAACATTAGGGTCTGCATGATAAAATTACATCATTCTAACAATATACTATAGCCCACCAAACCACTAAGCAAGGCTTTGATTGTTAATAAAATTTGCCAGTAAACATTCCCTGGAATTGAATATCGCTGACATCGACCCAGTATTCAATGTACCTCAAGCAAGTTCATGTTATTGTGAAATGAATTGAAGTAACACTTCATCTATTGTGTCATCCATAACTGCATGGCTGGCAGGCTTTCATGGTGCTAAAGCCCAGTTTTTGGTCACTGGAATAATGACACATGGCTCCTGTAATGCTACTCGCTCGGATTCCGGGAATCCCTGCAACTGCCAACTGTGTGGAAATCCAATACACAATATGCTGTTATATCTGAGAGCTCAAGCCACGCACTGCACCATTCCCTCATGGAAACAGCTGTCCTTTCAAGGAGAGTAATCTGATAGCAAGCGAAAAGGATTGTATATTTCTTTTGACACAGGGCATAAACTTGTTAAGAGTTGTTGGAATCACCCGGGATGTTTCTTTGCTATATAGTCGATTTCAATTTGTACGTATTGAAAGGTTGTTTCATCTCCTTTGGCTGTTTTGACAGGATGTCTCTTCAAACAAAAAAAAAAAGGTTATGGAAGAGAGAGAGAGAGAAAAAAGGTTATTCTACTCAAACAGCATCAGATGAACATTTTAAAAGAACTTGAAATGAAAATAAAAAGTTAAGTTTCATTAGTTTTACATACATCATTGGAGTATCTGGGACCAATCTAAAACTGAAAAAAAAGAAAAAAGTGGCAGCTGTGGTTACCAGAGCTTTAATACCAAATACACCACAGCAACTTTAAAGTTTTACAGCTTGAACTTCAATTTTACATAAATCTTTTCCAATAATCTGTTTTGTACCTTTAAAATACAATAATAACCACATTAAAAACACAGGTGGTAAGAAAAAAGCCACATACTGAATCTAAGTTCATCACAAGTATCTTTTCCAAACCTTTCCAAACATGACACTAAAATAATTCAATAAACATGAATTTTACAACATGATATATCAAAAGAACACTAATGCACATAATAAATAAGAAAACAATCTAAGAAGAAACACCTTTTTTTTCATTGAAAAACCATCAAATGTGAGCTTTTATTTTATTTCTGGGAATAATAAATTCACTTTTTGAGTTATAAGAAGACTTGTTTTTATCAAGTTTTCAGCATTGCAATTTAAGAGTAACCATTAAAATTACAATAGTTTTTAAAGTGTTGATTATTTCCTGATGGAGTACCAGTAACTCCACCATCCCGAGAATAGATTTAGCTCATTTAAATGGACGATAAGAGGGGGCAGGGGAGGGAGAATCATTGTGTGATGGTGTTTTTTTCTGTCTTACCCTCCCTTACAGGTGGAATTTACACACAAAGGCTGTCGGGCTTCTATCTGCTCATCAGTGGACGCAGCAGTTTTGAAAAGCTCTAACAGGATTAAATTAAGGACTGTCGAACCACAGAGCTGCTGTGGTGACAAACCCTTCCCACATTTCCCGATCACTCTTCTGTTTACTCATACAAGAACAGTATATATTTTATTTATATACATTTTATTTTAATGATGACTTTATATTCTCAGTATCATTTGCAAAAAAAAAAAAAAAACTATTAAAACTTCTCATACCTACTTTTCTGACAAAATTTTGCAATTACTTTTAACTAATTACTTTCAACTTTTTAACTTTACTTTTACTTTAATATTGTTTAACAAAAAAATACATGAATTCAAGATCCAAAATATCTTCACTTTTCACATTAGGCCGATTTCAACAGATTATTATTGTAAACATAGACTTCTTTTTGTGAAATGTTTAGCTTGAAAAGTCTGCTTATGATGCCACTTTTATATTTTGTCATATAATAATGATATTTATAATTAAAGTGTCTAAATTAATTTACTTTTTGGCCCCTTTTACATGCAAACAACTAAACGGGATTTCAAACACAGCAGGAACATACATTTTGTGTGTTTGCATGTGAGTCTGTGATTATATCTGTCTGTCTGTGTATATATTAAAGAAGTTTATCTCCCTCTCATTTTTGGGCCTGTGTTGTATCATTGTTGTTTGACCAATTTCTTTTCTTCTATACACACTCTGAGAGAGGGAAACGCTGCTGACACAACAGGATGTGCTAGTAAAAACAGCCACTGGATCATCTTTCCACACAGCCCAGAATAAAGTAACCATGCAGATCTGGGATTTGCTTCTTTCACTAAAAGATTGGTCAAAAGCATACTAAAAATATAATAGCATGATTCCTAAATACTTCTTGTCGAGTCTTGATCTTTGAGACAGCAAGTATAAGTATAAGTTTTGCCATGTGGAACACACAAGAGTTTAATTGCCTTAAAACTAGTCCAATTGCACAACAACTTACAAAGCAAATCAGGTCAAGGTTTTTAAAAGGCTTCATCAAGACAGCATTTTCAGCATTTTCTTACCCTCTGTGTTTTAAAATATGACATTTTGCAGAATCTCAATGCAAACACAGCATAGTGGTGGTTCATTCCTAAGTAAATCAGTATTTTTAAGTTAATTATTCAGTGACTCACTCATTTTGACAGTTTCAGTACTTGACCTCACCTACTGGTAAATCTTCTAAATTAATAAATGTTAATTGAAATGCAAATAAAAAATGTATGGACCTAACCTGCCAAAAGAGTCACTAAAAATTCCCCAGAATAAATAAAATCTTAGGGTAGAATTAGTTGTTGTATATTAGAAAACACCTTTTTTTTAAATTACGTTTTACTGTAGAAATTCATAATTTTAGAATATACATTCAGAATTGCTTTCTCTTACTCATCCTCATCAATTCATCCAGAATTAACTTTCCTTTTCTTTCTGAGATACCTTTTTTTTTTTACCCTGGGCCATACTTCTTTCTAGAACAGTAAGAAAGGTAGTTGTAAATGGGTTCACACGTGATATGCATGATTGTGCAACAAAACTGTTGTAACATTATAAAGAGCACCTAGCAGATGGCGGGAAGAAGATAGAGATAGAGAGTTTTGTGAATGTTGCCTTAGGCTTATCCAACAACTGCATATCTTCAAACCCTCCCCAGTGGCCTTATGCAATAATATTGGTAATTGTTTTAGTGCAACATTGTCAGCATTCTATAGAGAACAGTAATAACTCACAGAGCTTCTTGCGGAGGGTGATTGTCATTGTTTTTGTAACCAGAAGTGTTGGGTTGGAAAACAGTGGAAGATACATGAGTGTAGATTCATCTTTGTGTCAAAATCATTTGGGATCCTTCTGGAAGAATTTGTAGTTTTGGAGTTCTTGCAAAACTGACAATTGATTTGATGGATGTCATTGAAATATAGAGAATGACAGCAGAATGTGTGCAATCAACATAAAATCTGTGAAAACTGAAAATTTCAGTTGGGAGTTTATTGTGGAACAGAATAAAAGCTAAGTGTAAGACACACACACAGCCACAAATTATCATTTTTTATTTATTGTATATAGTATATATATATATATATATATATATATATATATATATATATATATTTTTTTTTTTTTTTTTCCACCAAGTCTCAACTAATTTCTAAAATTATCTAACAGTGATCCTTGGCCACTGAAACTATCCTCCTCGCTTTGCATTGAGACAGCATTGAAACACACACTCTTCCAGACAGATTTGTAACATATCCTGTTTTTTGAAACAAAAAACTTTATTATTTCTCTGATGATAGAAATGGGCCTTTAAATTTGTGAAGCTCAGCAATACTTTTTCTGCATTTCAGAGATATATTCTTTGATTTTACTCATTGTAAGGGATGATTAAGTGAATTCGTCCTTTGTGTTAACTCAGATTAATAGTCTGCCGAAACAGCTCTGGTCCCCTCCCCGCTTACCGTGGTGATGAGATGCATAGAAGATTGTCATCACTCAATGGCTGTATGTCTAAGTGATGCCCACAGAATAACATAGGTTTCATAGACAATTGGACAAGCTTTTGGGGCAGACCTGACCTGTTGAAAAGAGATGGTCTTCATCCCTCCTGGGGTGGTGCCGCTCTTCTCTTTAGAAATATGGCACATACAGTAGTCTTGTACTTGACTAACTGGGGCCCAGGTCAGGAAGCAGACAGACTGGCTAAACTGACCATCTGCTAGCCACCTCACATCACAGAAGTCAGTTAATTCTCAGCACAGAGACTCTTTCACCTAGATATCACACTATAGAGACCGTGTCTGTTCCCCGAACTAGAATATACAAAAAAACGTTTATACAAACCAATTTAAGAGTAACAATTTAATTGATGTTCAACAAAGAGTTTGCTGATTTTACATCCGAGTTAGTGCTGGCTGCAGATAAAGTTTTAATAGTTGGTAATTTTAATATCCATGTCGATAATGAAAAGGATGCATTGGGATCAGCATTTATAGACATTCTGAACACTATTGGGGTTGGAAAACACATCTCAGGACCTACTCTTTGTCGAAATCATACTCTAGATTTAATACTGTCACATGGAATTGATGTTGATGGTGTTGAAATTGTGCAGCCAAGTGATGATATCTCAGATCATTATTTAGTTTTGTGCAAATTTCATATATCTAAAACTGTAAATTCTACTACTTGTTACAAGTATTGTAGAACCATCACTTCTACCACAAAAGAAAAATTCTGATGTATCCCAATTCCTTAGCATATCCAAAACCTCAGAACAACTTGATGATGGAATAGAAACTATGGACTCTCTTTTCTAGCATTTTAAAAACAGTTGCTCCCTTAGGCTTAAGGAAGGTTAAGGAAAACAGTTTGACACCATGGTATAATGAGCACACTCGCACCCTAAAGAGAGCAGCCTGGAAAATGAAGCTCAGCTGGATGAAAACAAGACTAGAGGTATTTTGTATTGCTTGGCGGGAAAGTAACCTATCCTACAGAAAAGCATTAAGCATCTTTTAGAAGAAAACAAACATAACCCCAGGTATTTATTCAATACAGTGGCTAAATTAACGAAAAATAAAGCATCAACAAGTGTTGACATTGCCTAACATCACAGCAGTAATGACTTTATGAACTATTTTACTTCTAAAATTGATACTATTAGAGATAAAATTGTAACCATTCAGCCGTCAGCTACAGTATTGTATCAGACAGTGCACTATAGATCCCCTGAGGAACAGTTCCACTCATTCTCTACTATAGGAGAGGAAGAATTGTATAAACTTGTTAAATCATCTGAACCAACAACATGTATGTTAGACCCTATTCCATCTAAGCTCATAAAAGAGGTGCTTCCAGAAGTCATAAATCCTCTTCTGTCTATTATTAATTCCTCATTGTCATTAGGATAGGTACCAAAAACCTTCAAACTGGCTGTTTTTAAGCCTCTCATCAAAAAACCATAACTTAACCCCAAAGAACTAGTTAATTATAGACCGATCTCGAATCTCCCTTTTCTGTCAAAGATACTAGAAAAGGTATTATATTCCTCATATTCCACAATTATATTCCTTCTTAGAGAAAAATGGTATCTGTGGTGATTTCCAGTCAGAATTTATAATCATAGTACTGAAACTGCTCTACTTAGAGTTACAAATGACCAGCTCTTATCATCTGATCGTGGTTGTATCTCTCTATTAGTACTATTGACACTTTTTTTGCCATTAATGGAAGTGCATTAGCATGGTTTAAATCGTACTTATATGACCGCCATCAATTCATGGTAGTGAATGAAGAGGTATCATATCGATCACAGGTGCAGTATGGAGTACCTCAAGGCTCAGAACTAGGGCCATTACTCTTCACGCGTTACACATTACCCTTGGGTTATATCATCAGGAAACACGGTGTTCGCTTTCACTGTTATGCTGATGATACTCAGCTCTATATTTCTCCATGACCCGGGGAAACATAACAATTTGAAAAAATAACAGAATGCATAGTCGTTATAAAAAACTGGATGACGAGTAATTTCTTACTGCTAAATTCTGATAAAACAGAGGTGTTAATTATAGGACCTAAAAACTCTGCATGTAATAACCTAGAACGCTGTCTAAGACTTGAAGGCTGCTCTGTCAATTCTTCATCATCAGTTAGAAACCTAGCTGTGCTATTTGATAGCAATCTTTCCTTAGAAAGCCACGTTTCTAGCATTTGTAAAACTGCATTTTTCCGTCTCAAAAATATATCTAAATTACGGCCTTTGCTCTCAATGTCAAATGCAGAAATGTTAATCCATGCATTTATGACCTCAAGGTTAGATTATTGTAATGCTTTATTGGGTGGTTGTTCTGCATGGTTGGTAAACGCACTCCAAATGTCCAAAATGTAGCAGCTAGAGTTCTTACTAGAACCAGTAAGTATGATCATATTAGCCCTGTTCTGTCCACACTGCACTGGCTCCCTATTAAACATTGTATAGATTTTAAAATCTTGCTTAATACTTATATACTTACTTGCTACATCATTAGAAAAAGGGCATCTACGCTAATATTAGTCTGTTTCTCTCTTATTCCGAGGTCACCGTAGCCACCAGATCCAGTCTGTATTCAGATCAGAGGGTCACTGCAGCCAGTGCGTACTCCAGTACGTATCCAACCCAGATGGTGGATCAGCACCTAGAAAGGACCTCTACATCCCTGAAAGACAGTGGAGACCAGGACAACTAGAGCCCCAGATACAGATCCCCTGTAAAGACCTTGTCTTAAACAACCACCGGGACAAGACCACAGGAAACAGATGATTCTTCTGCACAATCTGACTTTGCTGCAGCCTGGAATTGAACTGCTGGTTTCGTCTGGCCACAGGAGAACTGGCCCCCTGACTGAGCCTGGTTTCTCCCAAGGTTTTTTCTCCATTCTGTCACCGATGGACTTCTAGTTCCTTGCCGCTGTCAACTCTGGCTTGCTTAGCACAGAGACTATTTTGCTCAGATACTATTTAAACTAACCTGAGATGATGACATCACTGAATTCAATGATGAACTGCCTTTAACTGTCAATTTGCATTATTGACACAGTTTAGTCATTTGAGCTTGTTTTTTTTATCAAGTAAAACAAGTGAAAGTGTGTGTGTGTGGGAATGGGTATATCACATTATGAAATAAATGTTTTTCTCTAATGTTTTTCTCTAACACTATAGATTTATTTTCATAGGCTTCTTTGTACATATTTACCAAGGGTGCCAATAATCTGACCTGCGAAGTGGGACTGTAATTATGTTCTCATCTTTTTAATCCACCCTATGGCTTCATGCTTCCATCTGACTGGCTTCATATGTGCCATAAGCATGAATTTCTGCCTCATCAGTGGACTCACATGTGCATATATGTGCATATGCATTTCCAGTTGCCCCAAATAAAATATAATTACATTTGTGAAATGTCAACATATGTACAGTATGATCCTTAGCAATGATCTAATTTCTCTGATAGACATCTAAAGTAAAAGCACTTCAAATTTATTTACTGGAAATAATATAGCATGTGGATGAACTCACTCATTGCATTGCTATATTTGCTTCCAAAAGCTTTTGGAGTATACTTTGATGAATGAATTTAGCAAAATAATTTGTTTCCCAATTCATTCTGTATACTCATTACTAAAAAAGGTTTCTGTTTGAAAACTGAAAACACTCATTATTTAAAATTCTTTTCAAAAATGCGTAAGAGGAAAATAAGATTTTCTTGTTGAAGTGGAAGATAAAGCCAAGCGGCTAATTTAATTATGACATTTGACCCCGAAGAAGAGGCCAGGGGAAGCCCTTAAGTTACATCTTTAATGAGGCGCAGTAGACAATAGTCTAGTAAATAGGTCATAGAATTGAATGAAGCCTGCTTGTAATTTATTCTGTGAGTTTACAAAGGTTTTTTGTTAGAGACTTGATTGATTTATGTTAATCTGAGTGAAACTCAAATGTGCAGCGACATTGAGAACTGCATCAATCTGCAGTTTCCAACATAGCTCAATTTGTCTGATTAAACAATTAATATAGCTGCTTATCCATCATGAAATGTTTGCTTACACTTCATTTTATAGCAATGAATATAAAACATTTACTTTGAAATTTGATAGATTACACTGAATATTATAATTGACTATTTTACATTCATTTTTAAAATCAGATCCAACATCTGATTAACATGTTTAAGCTGTGCATTCTTGTCAGCTGAACATGTTTCTCTACTCTTAAAACAGCCATAAAAAAATGCTGCTCATGACATTTTCTGCATATTCAATTTACAAAACAAGCTGCACTAATAAAAGAGATGAATGTTCATCGATTGATTTGACATCAAGGCAAGAGGATGGAGGTAAAGACAGTTTGAAAGTCTGCACCACTTATCCAAGTAATTGTTGTTAATTAGATGACCTTTCACCTTAGATAATCACCCCCCAGCAATGCTTATTTTCAGGTAGTAAAAAGCCTATTATCAACACTCACTGCAGCCTGTAAATGTTGTTAATTAAAATGCATCCATTAAATGTTTCTGAACACATGGTAGTAAATCTAAACACACAAAAGCTGCTTGCTACATTGGCAAAAGGTAAGAAATGATTGGGCTCATGTAGATGTAGTAACTGCAAAGAATGTCAGTACAGAGCTGAATTTTCCATACAGACTTTTACACCACTTTCGTATGCTTCCGTACTTGCTCCTTTGACCCCATCTTAGTGAAAGGTCTCCCTCAGCTCAGAGAAGATCATGGACTGTTTGGTAATAAGGCTACTGTAATTGTTCTTCCGTCCACCTCAATTATAGCACATCTCAAGCTTGCCAAATTTTTTCTGAGAGGGCTGTGACATGGTCATTTGTTGGAGTGGTACCAGGGGAAATTCAATTAGTTAGGGTGTGACTCTCTCATAACAAAAGACTTTGTTTTCATTAGTGGACACCAGGGTGTCTATATAGTAGGTTACAGTCAACTCTAATTATTACAGAAGCGATGGATGGAAATAATCACATGTCAAGGGAATACAGCCGATCTGAATTGCCAGTTTTATGCTATGCTTTCATTGTACAATATATGCATTTAAAGCCAGAAGTTATGTTTTGGTCACTTTAATTACATCAAGTCTTTATGATCAGTGTTATTATTATTATTTGCTACACTGAAGATTTAAAAAAAAAAAAATAATTTTAATGTAGAAATTGTACAATTCATTGCAAAGAAGAAATGTCAACACACTGAATAAAACATGAGATTTTGTAGTAGTAAGAATTTTCTTACTCCAATACTCCAATATTTGTTCTATTATTTAATAAGTCCTTTGGCAAATACTTCTTTTGATTCAACTTAACTGACATGTTCATTGTTGATGTGGATTAAACTGGTGGAAGTTGTAATGATTAGATGTGACAGGTGTAAATCTTGCTCCAGGTTTTTCTCTTCATTGATGTTATTTTGATCCTTGAGTTTTAAGGCAGAGAGGTTGATTAGCATGCTGAAAACAGCACTTCAGGTTTAAGAAGCTAAGTTCCTAGCTCTTTCCAACCCTACAGCCATGACCAAAAGTTTTGAGAATGACACAAATATTAATTTCACAAAGTCTGCTGCTACAATGTTTTTAGCTATTTTTGTCAGATGTTACTATGGTATACTGAAGTATAATTACAAGAATTTCATAAGTGTCAAAGGCTTTTATTGACAATTACAATAAGTAAATGCAAAGACTTTATATTTGCATTGTTGACCCTTCTTTTTCAAGACCTCTGGGGTACTTAGTTATCTTATGATAACTTAGTTATCACTTTTGCCTTATGGCAAGGTGCTCCAGCATGCAGGAAGAGGCATTGTTCACCACTAAACTGTTCTTGGATGGTTGGGAGAAGTTGCTCTCTGGGGATATTTTTGTACCATTCTTTATGCATGGCAATGTTCTTGGCCAAAACTGTGAGTGAGCCCACTCCCTTGGCTGAGAAGCAACCCCACATATTAATGGTCTCAGGATGCTTTACTGTTGCCATGAACCAGGACTGATGGTAGCGCTCACCTTTGCTTCTCCGGAAAAGCTTTATTCCGGATGCCCCAAACAATCAGAAAGGGGATTCATCAGAGAAAATGACTTTACCTCAGCCCTCAGGAGTCCAATCCCTGTACCTTTTGGAGAATATCAGTCTGTAACTGATGATTTTCCTGAAGAGAAGCAGGTTCTTTGCTGCCCTTCTTGACAGCAGGACCTCCTCCAAAAGTCTTTCCCTCTGCAAGCTCTGCAATGGTGGTGCCCCGATCCCGCAGTTGAATCAATTTTAAGAGACGCTCCAAGTGCTTGCTGGACTTTCTTAGGTGCCCTGAAACCTTCCTCACACCAACTAAACCTCTCCCCTTGAAGTTGCTGATGATCTGTTAAATGATAGCTTTAGGTGCAATCTTACTAGCAGCTTTATCCTTGCCTGTGAATCCCCTTTTGTGCAAAGCAATGATAACTGCACTTATTTCCTTGCAGGGAACCATAGTTAACAGAGGAAGAACAATGATTTCAAGCACCACCCTCCTTTTAAAGCTTACAGTCTGTTATTCTAACGCGATCAGCATGACAGAGTGATCTTTAGCCTTGTCCACATCATCAGCACTTTCACCTGTGTTAATGAGGTGCCACTGACATGATGTCAGCTGGTCCTTTTGTGGCAAGGCTGAAATGCATTGGAAACGGAAATTGCCACCATAAAAACTGAGGCAGCAGAAAATTAATATTTGTGTAATTCTCAAAACTTTTGGCCATGACTGTAGATGTTCTAGGAGTAGATCTGTGGGTGTCAGAGAAAAAAAGTTTGAAATTGTTTTTAGAAACTCTAAATTATTTACTGGGTTGTAATCAACTTGTAAATCAGGCATAACATGTATTTAGTTAAAGGGTTGCTCTACCCCAAAATGAAAATGTTGTCATTAATCACTTAACCCCAATGTCGTTCCAATACCGTAAACGCTTTGTTCATCTTCGGAAAACAATTTAAGATATTTTGGATAAAAAAATGGGAGGCTTTGACTGTCCCATTGACTGCCAAGTAAATAACACTGTCAAGGCCCAAAAAAATTAGAATAGAATTTTGAAACATCAAAATAGTCCATCTGCCATAAGTGGTCAAAGTCAAAGTCACCTTTATTTATATAGCGCTTTAAACAAAATACATTGCGTCAAAGCAACTGAACAACATTCATTAGGAAAACAGTGTCAATAATGCAAAAATGATAGTTAAAGGCAGTTCATCATTGGATTCAGTTATGTCATCTCTGTTCAGTTTAATAGTGTCTGTGCATTTATTTGCAATCAAGTCAACGATATCGCTGTAGATGAAGTGGTATAGAACCATTTTGGAGAGTATCCATTGAAACTACGTATGCTGTTCTGCGTCAGCTGCAAGCAATTTGAGTTCAGTGGATACTCTCCAAAATAGCACTACGTGACACGGAGGAGACAATTTGTTGAATAAAATTGTTATTTTTATTTTCTTTGTGTAAAAAAGTATTCTCATTGCTTCATAAAATTCAGATTAAACCACTAATGGAAAATGGACTATTTTGACGTTGTCTCATACTTTTCTGGGCCTTGACAGTTTAATTTACTCGGCAGTTAATGGGAGAGTCACAATCCTCCCGGTTTTCATCCAAAATATCTTAAATTGTGTTCTGAAGACGAATAAAGCTTTTACAGATTTGGAACAACATGGGGGTAAGTGATTAATGACAAAATTTTCATTTTGGGGTGGAATAACCCTTTAAAGCAAGTTGAGTCATTGTTTACGTCATTGCCCAAAGTTCTGTTTCCTGTCACTGTGCGTTTAACTACAATCACATGTCTTGTTGTAATGAGCCTGTTTGCTAATTAAAAGCAGGCTAATGGTTAATACTTGCCTTTAACATTTAAAAGCTTGTCTTGTGTGAATTGGAGGGAATACCATTGTCACAGTACAGTGGAGGCTTAGATATCGATTCATTTAACAATGTTCACTTTTGATCTCGTTAATTTAAATATATGTGGGACATATCTACAAATAAACATAGCTGTCATAAACAACTGTTACAGAAACATTATAACTTTAATCTATGAGAGTTACCCTTTTGAAAAGTATGTTGCTACTACTTGTATTGTTACATATATTGCTTGTACTTACATTGAAGCAATTTTCTTATTTTACTTGACTTAAAGTATATTACAGTTTAAAAGTTTAGAGACATTAACATTTTTAAGAAATTGATACTTTAATTCAGTAAGGACACATTAAACTGACAATAAAGTCATTTATAATGTTTCGTCATGTTAATGTAAAAAACAAAGAATTTAGAAGAGAAAAAAGTATCATGGTTTCCACAAAAATATTAAACTGCACAACCTTTTACAAAACTGAATAATAAATGTTTCTTAAGCAGCAGATTAGCATATTAGAATGATTTCTGAAGGATCATGTGACACTGAAGAATGGAGTAATGGCTACTGAAAATTCAGATTTGACATGACAGAAATATAAAATTTAAAAGTATATTACAATAGAAACTTTTAAAATGTAATAAATAATATTTCACAACATTACTGTTTTATTTCTGAACAAATAAATGCTGACTTATATGCTGACGCATATACATTTTCTCAAAAGCATTAAAAAACGTACCAACCCCAAACTTTTAAATGGTAGTGCATAATTATTTACTATTTTATATTTTACATAAAATACTACCAATGCCATTTAAAAATAACATAATTCATAACAGATTTGTAAGAATACATATGAATTGTCCCATTCAAGTACAAACCCATTTCCAAAAAAGTTGAGACAGTGTACAAATTGTGAGTAAAAAAGGAATGGAATAATTTACAAATCTCATAAACTTATATTTCATTCACAACAGAATACAGATAACATATCAAATGTTGAAAGTGAGACATTTTGAAATGTCATGCCAAATATTGGCTCATTTTGGATTTCATGAGAGCTACACATTCCAAAAAAGTTGGGACAGGTAGCAATAAGAGGCCGGAAAAGTTAAATGTACATATAAGGAACAGCTGGAAAACTAATTTGCAACTTATTTGGTCAATTGGCAACATGATTGGGTATAAAAAGAGCCCCTCAGAGTGGCAGTGTTTCTCAGAAGTCAAGATGGGCAGAGGATCACCAATTTCCCCAATGCTGCTGCAAAAAATAGTGGAGCAATATCAGAAAGGAATTTCCCAAAGAAAAATTGCAAAGAGTTTGAAGTTATCATCATCTACAGTGCATTATATCATTCATAGATTCAGAGAATCTGGAACAATCTCTGTGCTCAAGGGTCAAAGCCGGAAAACCATACTGGATGCCCGTGATCTTCGGGCCATTAGACGTAGGGTGACCATATGCGCCGTTCATATGGGACACGTCCCAGCCAGGATTTTAATAATGCCTAAAACATCCAGAGCAGTTTGACCAATAACATGCAGGTATTGTACATAATCGACCAATCGTGGGGCTGCATGTGAGAAGGTGAGATCTAGAGGGAACGATCAAATCGATGCAAATATGCGCACGTGTTTGTTTGTTTGTTCGATTGACTTGAAGTGTCGCTAAGCTCAAATCCAAAAAAAACAAAACAAAGTGCCCCACAATGCTTGTCAAACGAACAAACAAACATGTGAAAGCGATTTGAAAGCATAAGGAGACGCCTGGTATGCTCTTTATAGCTCTCATGAATGTTACACAACAATCAACCTGCACAGTGCAAATAGCCAAAACTTGGATATTTTAGGCAATATTAAAATCCTGGCGGGACGTGTCCCGTATGAATGGCGCATATGGTCATGCTACTTAGACGGCACAGCATCACATACAGGAATGCTACTGTAATGGAAATCACAACATGGGCTCAGATATACTTCAAGAAAACATTGTCGGTGAACACAATCCACCGTGCCATTCGCCGTTGTCGGCTAAAACTCTATAGGTCAAAAAAGAAGCAATATCTAAACATGATCCAGAATTGCAGGCATTTTCTCTGGGCCAAGGCTCATTTCAAATGGACTGTGGCAAAGTGGAAAACTGTTCTGTGGTCAGACGAATCAAAATTTGAAGTTCTTTTTGGAAACCTGCGACACCATGTCATTCGGACTAAAGAGGACAAGGACAACCCAAGTTGTTATCAGTGCTCAGTTCAGAAGCCTGCATCTCTGATGGTATGGGGTTGCATGACATCTGGAAAGGCACCATCAATGCTGTAACTTGTCTCCTCAGTCCCCAGATGTTTGCAGACTGTTATAAAAAAAAGAGGGGATGCCACACAGTGGTAAACATGGCCTTGCCCCACCTTTTTTGAGATGTGTTGATGCCATGAAATTTAAAATCAACTTATTTGTCTGTTAAAATTATACATTTTCTCAGTTTAAACATTTAATTTGTCGTCTATGTTGTATTCTGAATAAAATATTGAAATTTGAAACTTCCACATCATTGCATTCTGTCTTTATTCACAATTTGTACAGTGTCCCAACTTTTTTGTAAATATGATAATTTTCTATAAGTTATGGTTTAATATATAAAAAAAGACAAAGATAAAAGATAAAATGCTGCAACCTTCCAATCACATGAATCTTTTTTCGAACCACTTCATTTCAGTGAACCATCTTAAAGAGTTGATTAATTAAGATGACTATCCAGTTCCTCATCTTTAGATTATGTAGGTGAGCATGTTTAATTGTCTCACATTGCTTGACTGTAAATTTATATGTATGACACGCTGTGATAAAAGTCAGGAATGTCGTTTTTTTTCACACTACAGCGGTATTTGCAGGAAAAAGTAGTTTGTAACTGAACAACTCTGTTTTGAAAACATCTAAGGTTCTGTCATGGTACTGAATGTACTTGTTAGTAGTGTCACTATAGTTTCAGGTATTTCGCGCGCAACAAATTGACAATGATAACAACAATAATAATAATAAATCCATTATGAATCCTTGTTACAATGCATATGCAAATATAAAGCTAGGCAAAGCCTTTATATATGATATACACTATAAAGTCCATAAAATAAGGCCCAATGTAGCCTACTGTGGTATGTAATTTTCATTATTGATTTTAATTTTTAACCATATTTTGAATTATGCATTGCATGTATAGTGTTGAAAGAAATGTCCATAAACGTATCGTAAAATGTTCTGGGAGAAAATTACCAGTACCATTTTATTTATTTTTTGTCTTTTCTTTTTTTTCACTTTTTAATCGCTCTCTGCTGCATCTGTAAATCTGAGCCAGAGCTGTTACAGCTTTTCTCTCTCCAGATTTTGGCCACATGTAAACAACACCAGCATGCCCTTCCTGGCCAGAGAAAAATGCTTCTACTTATCTCTACTGTTGTCTTGCAGCTCTCCCATCACAAGTTAGGGAAGCCAAGCTTTCTGAGCTCAGCGACATATGGCCACCTCCTTTAGAGAGCTATAAAACAGGCTATTTAAATCTAACCTAATTACAGTCTAGACAAGGTTCTTTAGTACACCCAGAAAGCTGTGGACATCCATCTGCATTCACACGTATTCACTAGCATTCTTTAGGTTTGTTTAATCCAGACCGCCAAGCAGTGAAAAAATGCTTACTCACTGGGAAACTCATCAAGCCAGTAAGAATCAGCTGCTTATACTGTACATTAAAGAGAACATGATGTTGGTTTATAGTAAAGGGCTGAGGAAATTTAAAAAGACTTCAAAGGTGTGAAACACCAACCAAATTGGCTGATCTCTCAACCAGTCTTTTTCAGACTGAGAAAGCCTGTTTTGAAACGTCTTTGCAAATTTACAGTTATTAATGGGATTATATGACATTTCTAAAAAGAACTTTATTTGGTGTATTTGGTGTAATGCAATGTGTTTATGCAGTTGAAGGTAAAAAAAATAAAATAAAAAAAACCTTTTCTAAAAAAGCGAGGTGTGCTCGGATTGGCCAGCTATACAGTGCGTTGTGATTGTCCAAATGCCTCGAGCATGTGACAGAAATGTTGCCCCCCTTTACAAACTGTGATTCCATCTCCCAGCAGTATGAGATTCAGCTGCTCTGCTTATCATCGGTTTTCTTTTAGAAGTTCAGTCAATGTACTATTAACTTAGGAGTAACTAAATAATCGGGATAAAATAACTTGGGCCAAAACTGCAAACAATACTCCAAAAAAAAAAAAAAAAAACATTACAGTTCTGATTGTATAGTATGTGTATGTGTATGTGTAACAGCAAATAGCTTTTTTACATTTTAGAGAAGTCAAGTTTACCGAACAGGACCACATGGAGATGCCAAAAAAACCCTAATCCTTCCGCAGTCCAAGGATCCATTCAGAATAACTAACACATGACAAATCAAAACATTATCGTGAATATGTGTGGAAACAACATAAATGTACTTGAAATGTCTGTGCCTGTGTATAAATAAAATTTGCGATTAGTGTGTCAAGAGCACTTGTACACAAATTAATGTTGTTCAGTTGCTTTGATGCAATGTTTTCTGTTTAAAGCGCTATATAAATAAAGGTGACTTGACATGACACATTAATATAATGGACTCACGAGTACTTACTGTACAAACCCTGTACTCCACTGCAATCAACTTTATCTTGATTGTATCCATTATCCATTAAAACTGTGGGACTGGTTATCCAGTCGAGTAAACGTAGTGTAATACGAAGTATTACAGCTGATAAGGTTTATAATGTATGTAATACCCCTCTTTTTACTTTTCAGACTTTTTGTTCTACACCCCTCCAAAACACTGCTGTGCTATATGGGGCTGCACTTAAATACATAAAAGGAAATTTGAAGCACAGTCAGGATTCAGTATACTAAAGAAAAAAAACAATCTTCCATCAATCTCTTTCATTCTGTGAAGTTGAACGCTTTCAAGATCAAACATTTTCCCAGACCGTGCTTTTCAGACATGTTGCATACTCATAAAGTAAATCTCCTCATAAAACATGAATATGCCATCCTGCTTCATATGACTGTGGTATTTTGAAGAGAAACAAGCCATAGGGTGGGAGCTCATGCTAACATGTTGTTTCTTTTTGAGTAAACCTGCAGTAACCCTGCTGGAATATTTCATTTCAGGTAAATCTGCAGCAAGCACATGCAGTTTCTGTATTCTTTACAAGGTATGTCAGTCTCATTATAAAGGATTTTCAGATGAATGCATACAAACAGTATACATTTACCCCCTTGTTTATTAATTATTATGGACAAATGTAGAGTCAAAGTTTTAGGACGTGGCACGATAGACTCAGAAATAGTGATGAGAATCGTAAATAAATGAATAATTCCAATTCATTAATGGTTCATTTACAGTTTTTCTCAGTCACTTTGGTACATTTCTCAGATCAGAATTGAAATTCTCAAAACTACCTGTTCAATTCTCACATCATTGTGTCACTTGTGCACATCAAAAAGCAGTTTCTCATTTCTTTGAACAAGTTGCAAATGCTTTGGTACATCCATGCAAATGATTATGTACAATTCTCTGTTGTTTCTTACATTATCAGTTGCTAATGTCATATCGCTCAAAAATTATTATATAGTTTTCTGTGCAATAGTCTTACCCCCCAAAACATCAGGTCTTTAGTTCATCATATAAGTCATTAAATGCAAAATGGTTAATCTAGTTGTCATAAACTGCCAAGCACACTTTTTTTTTTTTTTTTTTTTACACATTATTATTAGACTTTTTGTCAATTTGGCATGAATTGTGCAAGTGAATATTTACTAATGAGGAGAATGTAGATGATAAACCATTTCTCTGAAATAGCTCAAAGGTTCATCTCATGAATCTACAGTTGGAAAGCTTATACTGTATAGACAGAGGACAACACAAGAGTTACACATTCTGACAATTGACTTATTTTCATCTTTGTGCCCATATTTCCTTTTCCTTTTCTATATCACAATGACATTAAAGGTAAGGTTTTTTTTTTTTGGCCAGACCACTAGTAAAAGTGTAACTGGGAATTCTATCCAGTCTCTTTCAATCAATATCCCACATACAGTAATGTGTAAATTTGTACTTTTGAAATGGATATATGGCATACATAAGCATATTGCATACTGTTCAGTACAGTAATTGTCCTCCAAAATGTTGCCATAGTTTACATCAGAACATCTCTCCAGAGTACACTGTTATATTGACAACATGACTAAGCAATTTGACTGTCTTATTCATAAACTATGACACAAGGACTTGTCATTCGATGGTACTGACATGTTCATTGACACAGATATTTATTTTTGAGAGATGAACTAAGGATTTTTGGGTAATTGGTAGAGAGAGTTGTCCTATTCCGGTGGTCGTGCTGACTGTTTCACGCTTCAGTAATATTGTTGTAGCAGCATCATGAGTATTTTTGTTTGGTGATCTCTCTGCATAAAGTGGAAAAATGTTCATTCAAGAACCATAAATGTAACAAATCATCATTGGGTTGTGGTATTTTTTTAAATGAAACCGGCTCTGAATAACACTACCCATCTAACGTATACTAAAAAAAATTAATATAATCATTGTATTCAAACAGGTTTCCCAAATGCTCCTGTTTTGCTTCTGCCTGGAAGTTATTATAAATAGTCCTGGCCCAAATTTAGGTTTTGGTTGGATAAGAACGTAACATGTTGGTCTGCTCAAACAAACAGCACTGTTTTAAAAGAGGAACTGAGCCACAGTGTTTACAGTCAACATGCGAGTTGTTTATTATATTTGTCTGCACATTAAGCTGGAATAAAAGAAAGCACTTTAATACTGAATAAATTGCATAAGGGTTATTTCCCTTCCCAGACTACATTTATAGTACATTGACTTTTTAAAGTATGAAACACATTAAGAAGGTACACAGAGTAAATGATATATGAGTCTAAGGCATTTCTCCTCCATGTTTCCTACGCATATGTTAGTGATATAATCTTAAAGAACACACCAGAATAAATCTGCTTAAAGCCTTTGCTCATTTCTCCAGATGGCTCAGCAACCTCGACCATGCTTAAAGCGCTGACATATTAGATCAGCCAAGAGCTTTGCAAGGTTCAAATCCATTTAGTCATATATCTTATTCCTTCTGCAAATTAACACCGTCTCTTACGATAGCGAAGATTTATGATGATGTCTTCTTGCTAAATAATTTAGCATGCTTTGAGAATAAAGAATGACTACACTCTGGCAGGATGAGAAATTCATCTTATATAATTATTTAAACATAAAAAAGTAGTTTTCATTGTACACTTTTGCTACATTTTATCATTGGTTCCAGTGTTATTTTAGTATTGTTTATATACTATTAAAGTATTTTTTTATATGCTGAAATAGCTTCTTTTTTTTTTTACTTTATTACAAGTGTTGTTAATTTTATTATGTACTTTCAGTATTATTATTATTATTAGTATTATTATTAAGCTCCAGTTCTCAAAAATCCCGGGAACCAATGTTCTGTATGTGTTTTATTGCCTTTTTCAAGTGTTTTAACATTTTTAGTTTTTCACTAACCACGCATAATATTTTTTTTTCTCAAAAACACAATCATGTACATACATGCATTTCACATATTATTATAGCCCAGTTTGTGCTGATTACAGTGAGATTAGACTTTACCCATTTAGATATTTATAAGAAACTGAAAAAAGCACAAATGTCAGGGCATGGCAAAACTTCTCCAGGCCCCAAAAATACCCCTAGACTCCAGAGGGTTAAATCACCAAGTGTACACTAATTTCAGTAAACAAGACCACATTTATAATTTTTTATATGTTTCAAGTTTCTTTCCGTCTATATAAATTTTTAATAGGACTATTATACTATATATACATATATATATATATATATGTGTGTGTAGTTGATATACTTTTTTTCATATATTAATAACTTAATTGTAATAATTTATAATAAGAAATTATAATAGTAATTACATAATACATTATTTTTTTAAATAATACATTACATAATAAAATTACTTATGTATATCACTGTAAATCGCTCAGGGAAAAAGCCTGTATATAATATAAGCATCCCAGTCCAGGATTTGAATATAGATGTTTAATTAAATTGACTCCACTAACCTTGTTGCCATAACAACAATGTCTTACAAATGTCGGTTGCTTGAAAAGGATCTCCCAGTTGACAGAACTGTACAAAACAAAAAGACTGATTCATACTAATCCTTTCTGCGTTAACCAAACACAGCCATTTGTCTCTGAAGGCTTCAAAAGTGTGCGTGTCTGTCTAACACTATAAAAAAGACAAAAGTGGCCCTTGGAAGAAGCAGTGGAAGTTTTTGTGCCTCAACACCAATTAGATGAGTAGCTTTTATATTCTCTAAAAGACTTCGGCAACAAAAGAAAGAGAGAACACTCATCTCCTAAGAGGTTGATGAAAGGTTCCTGATGGATGTTCCATCATGACAAAGAACATCCATCAATCTTTGGGCACCCGATGAGAGAGCTTAGAATGCACCGCATTACGCAAACTGCAGTTTGATTCGCCTCCTCCTCCAGGAGACCCACGTGCTGTCATGGTATCCCCAAGGTTCCCTGATCACCCCGGGGGAACGCTGATGATTACGTTGGAGGTTTCTGATAGCACCTCTTTGAAGAGCTGCTTGCCTTCTTGAAGGATGAGTTCCTCATGGGAAAAAATGGTCTGTCACACTGCTCCACCCCCTGCTGTCCCCACATTGCTGGCTAACAAGGCATACATCAAACCTCGAAAGCCCTCATTCAGACTCTGTCACCATTCATGGCCATCACTTCCTTAAAGACAAATGCCTTCAGAAGCCTCCCTTTCATCTTATTGTCAGAACTTCACTGTCTCCTTCCCAGTCGGGACCCTAAAGTGGAGGAATAGCCTGTTAGCACTAGCTCAGGCCTTGACCCGAGGACCTATCTACAAGGGGACCCCCACTTCAGAACACTTTTGTTCCAGAGATCGGTGCCCCAAACTGAGGCAAATCAGACCCCGATAGGCTCTTGGAAGGCGGGAGCCACCAGGAGTGCCATTATGCTCCCATTCATGAGTTAGACAAACGGAGCAGAGTGGACTGGACATTAGCGGTTCTTGTATGGGACAATGTCCACGCAGAGTGACAGCTCCAACTGAGAGTGGGATGCAGTCATATTAAGGCCCAAATATACTCACAGAATTTTTTTTTTTCGATCTTCACTTAGGGGTATAAAGAAATTTGAAATACCTTTGCAGTGGTGTACTGTTTACAAACATCTCAATGCTGCCTACGCTGCTGGAAGTGGTATTTAAATGATTATGTAAATATGTGCTATATGCTTTCCTCTCAATAAGAAAAAAAATGCAGCAAAAATAACAACGGAGAGAAAACAGCAGTTAAGAAAACTTTTGATCATAGCGATGTGCATATGTTTGCATGAGGTCTACAATTCTGCAATTCACATTTCTTTATCTATCTATCTATCTATCTATCTATCTATCTATCTATCTATCTATCTATCTATCTATCTATCTATCTATCTATCTATCTATCTCCAGTGCTCACTAGGCCATTTTATTGGATCCAGCCCTAACAAAATACTTTGAAAATACTTATAATAATACAAAAATATTCTGGTCCCTTTTCACACTGTAAAAAAAGAAAGCCCTAAACTTCTTAAGCTAAATCCAGCTCCAAGTGTCTTTCTCAATGACCCCGTCCCCCCTTTCCCCTCATGATGACCGTCTACAGAGGAAGAGATCCATCAGGTCTGACTGGTCTCAGGCTACTGTTTGTGTCCAAGGCAATGAGGACTCTTTCTCTCATCTTATTCAATCAGCTCTTTAGGGGGCGTCAGAGTGCCTTGTTAGGACTGCTCAGACCTCACAGGATGAACCCTGGAGGTTACTGAGGGGTACCCAGTAACAATGGTAAGAAGGGGGGGGGGGGGGTCTCCTTCTGATGATAACCCCTCTTTAACTATTCCCGCCAAGACCTCAGGAGACACAGGGATTACTGAGGTGATGCATGAGATTGACATCCTCACTTTAGTGAGTCTCAGCAGGGAGGGATGGTGTAGATAGGGTGGTGTTTTATATAATTACAGCATGTTTGTGGATTAGAGTTGTGTTAATATGTCACATTGTGAGGCCACTTTTTTATTGCTTCTATCACATATGTATCTCTTTATCACTAGCTCGCTCACCCGCAGTTTGTTTTTGGCACAGCTTCCAATCTGTACAATAAATTATTGGACTTTTCCTGCTCTGTGGATAGGAACAGGAAAATGTGTTTTGATCAAAAGAGACAAGTGTGCTTCCAAACAAAATAGTGTAATTCATCAGAGTGAACTATGGGATGATGAACTCCGCTAAACGCGACATGAAGCGCTTGTGGATTCCATTATTAGCATTCAAAATTGACATAACCATTTACTTTGTTTTTAGAAACACTGAGTAATGCAGGATAAGGAAATCTCTAAATAATTATTCAATGAGCAATTTACGTAAAGCATAAAAAATATATAGGTCTATCAGTTTGTTTGTTTTTTCTCACATTTCTATTTTGTATTTTTCATGCTAAATAAATCAGGCCGTGACCACAACAGAATTTTAATAGATCAACAGGAAATACCATTTTGAATTAAATATTTAGTCTGAATGATTTATGTGATCTGGTAATTCATTATTCAGTGTGACATGATGTACATTTTTCTGTTTTGGGCTTTTAAACAAAATTATTATTCTAATTCCTTTAATTGAAGATCATTAGAACTGGAGTCTGATATTAAGTTATGTTTTATGCACCCAAAAAACTGGTCCATTTATTAAAAAAATTATTAAACAACTTAGCCACTCAGACATCACTGCTTTCTGTCACATCCATTCAAATTTAAAATAAAGATCTGTAAGTGAGGTAGTTTTTAGCAAAGCTAAAGGTACACTGTGCATCATCTTGACACCTGCAGTGTTTACTGAGCTTTATTGACTGATTAACTGAAAAGAAACTGACTATAAATAAATACACTTCACTTCAGTTCTAACACTAAATGATTAAGATCATTAAAGTTGGTTTTAATCTTGGTTTTAATAAATATGACCTTGAATACACTCTTTGATCATGTACGAAATAAGCGTGTGAGTTTATTATTATTATTATTATTATTATTATTATTATTATTATAAGTTAATTATCTTACCTGTAAAATGTGTCACAATAATGAAACTGGAACATTAATTTATATTGGGTTAAAAAAAGGTGAGGACAGTGCTTCTTTATACTATTTTTAGTATTGATACAGTATGTAGTTTCTAGGTTGTTGTGGGTGGTTGCTAAGGTGTTCTGATATGTTTTTAGTGCATTGCTAGGGTGTTGTGGATGTGTGATAAGCCTCTGCTTACTGGCATAAATGCAAGAACCCACTCTTATATTTGCTCACATGCCTCAAAAACAGCTTCTTCAATTTTCTGCAGTATGCAATTCGAAAAATACTCAACAGGCTGCCTCCCTAGTTTACTGAACTGACATGAGTTTAATAATGTCACTAGTATTGTCTTTTACAGCTGGCTTAAAGCAGAATCTAAACTGTCTTTATAGATGAGTTTCCATAACTGTTTGTCACAGTGAAGCTGCTTTGACACAATAAAGCTCTATAGGAATCAGTTTCAACAGTGCTGCCTGATTCATACCCTCTTCTTTATGTCAGAACATTAATTCATTTTCACACTGACACGTGGTCATGTGATTATTGTATCACCTGGCGATGTCCAATATTTTTAGAAGCACTTTAAGTGTCTCTGATATTAGGTTCTCAATGGAGTGCCTCTTGGTATTATTATAGACCCATCTTTTGGAAAGACTATTATGGCAACCTGCTGGTTAAGATAGACAGGACTGTATGAGTCAGTTTTTTTTCTCTTTGAGTCTTTTGAAAGACCATCTTCTGAACCTTTACAAAGACCTTAACAGTGATGAAGCTTCAGTCTAAATCTGATACTGTTTGTCCTGATCCTCCCTGCGCTTATCAGAATTAGCTTTGCCACACTGGACCCGGCGCTTAATCAGGCCTCCCTTACCAGGAAACAATAAATCTTGGCATAAGTGCTGGCTAAGTGGGAATTAGTCTCTTTTGAGTCTGTCTCTCTCCCATCGGCCCCTATCTGCAGTGAAAACAGCTGGGCTGCATTACGCGGAGGGAAGGGGGTCTGAGTTTCCTTCCTTAGGAAGACGCTGTCTGCAGAAAAGCCCCAGGGCAGGCTATTTTGGCTCTGCAGACCACTTAAATGTGGCATGTACACGTGACTGCCATGGTTTATCACTAATGGACAGCTTTACCACTACTGTTAAAGGATGCTAGGGAAGGCAGAGCTGAAGAAAGTCAAGGAGGATGTGGCATTCTGATGATGAAATCAACAAGAGGAAACTCTATACACCTCAAAAGAACAAAATGTTGATCAATTCAATAACGTGTTCTATGTGAATGCCCCAAAATCTGCTTCAGAATGATTGATAAACTTGGTAAATCCCAAAATAAATTGTAATTGCTTATGTTCAGTAATAACAAAATGAAACAATTTCTTGCCTTCCAGTAATTATATTGCACTTTATACAATGCAAATCGTTTCAAAGCATCTTCACACTAATAAACATGAAAATGTTAGCATTAGGCTGCTGTTATAAAATGAATTGATTATGAAATAAAAATCAGCTATAAAACTATAATTATCATGAATATAATGAAATAGGTTCAGGTTAGCTACAAGTAGCTCTAGAGAAAGCCTTTGGTGACAAAATCACATTTTGTAATATTTAATCATGTACTTTCTATAAATTATCTTCATTTGGGTGCTTTGCCTGGAAAATATTGACACATTAGTGATTAATGTCATTAAGCATTTAGCATATTGAATTTTTTCTGATTAGATTTTTAATTGACTGACTTTCATAAAACTGTTATAATATTGTTTCATAATATCCATATACAGTATAGATTGATACATTAATAAATGGAACTGATAGAACAGATATAAATCATATGATATATATTTTTAATTATATAATTATTATTTTTTATCTTTTCCATTTTAAAACTCTTTTGTACCATTTTTTTAATTGAATGGAAGAGATCTAAAAAAAGATAGGATTGTTTTTTTTTTTTTTGAGTTGTCACAGACACATTAAAACTCTAAAATAAGCCATAATATATTTACATTAGTTTTACCACTGCAATGACTAATGGTTAAAAAGAAAGCATGTGTGTGTATTTCATCACAGAGGTTGCACAAATCAACTGTATGTGACCTTTGACCCATGACTTGCAGAAAGAAAAGTTTTGTCAGATTGCCATTGACCTTTCATGCTTATCTGACTTGTGTCACCTGGGACGCCTTTTGAAATTTTGCACACCCATTTATTGGTACTGATAAACTGCGGCTTAACAAAGATATAATTTACCTGATACATAAGTAGGAGAGTGTAAAGCTTTGCCATATTTTTGGCTAGCCATCTCCTCTTGTGGAGTCACAAGCATCTGAGGTCGCTTCGCGCCATTCATATTCCATAATCGTGCAGCCTACGAGCTCTCACGGCAGCAGTCTCGCCCCGGGGAATGGAGACTCCACCCCCAGTCGGTTCAGCTGATTTGGGAACACTTCGGAGACGCTCAGGTAGACCTGTTTGCCTCTCCAGAAAATTCCCACTGCCAGTTTTTTACTCCCTGACCGAGGGCACCCTCGGCACGTATGCCCTGGCACACAGCTGGCCGCTGGGCCTGCGCAAGTATGCGTTTCCCCCAGTGAGCCTTTTTGCACAGACGTTGTGCAAGATCAGGGAGGACAAGGAGCAGGTCCTCATGGTTGCGCCTTTTTGGCCCGGCCGGACCTGGTTCCCCGAACTTGTACTCCTCGCGACAGCCCCTCCCTGGCCAATTCCTCTGAGGAAGGACCTTCTTTCTCAGAGACGGGGCACCCTCTGGCACCCACGTCCCGATCTATGGAACCTACACGTGTGGGTTCTGGACGGGTCACGGAAGGTTAAGATACCTTGCCACCTCAGGTGGTAGCTACCATCACTTCAGCTAGAGCCATGTCCACCAGACACGCCTATGCTTTGAAGTGGAACCTCTTCGTCACTTGGTGTTCTTCACGGCGTGAGGCATTTTCAGTTGACGAAGCGTGCCTGGAATTCGGGCTGGCTAACTCTCACGTTATCTTGAGACCCCGGCCTGGGTACGTGCCCAAAGTTCCCACCACTCCTTTTAGGGATCAGGTGGTGAACTTGCAAGCGCTGCCCCTGGAGGAGGCAGACCCAGCCCTGGCGCTGTTCTGTCCAGTACGTGCGCTCCGCACCTACGTGGACAGAACTCTGTGCCTTAGGACCTCAGACCAGCTCTTTGTCTGTTACGGAGGCCAGCAGAAGGGAAAGGCTGTCTCCAAGCAGAGGTTATCCCACTGGATAGTGGATGCTATTGTCCTGGCTTATCAGGCTCAAGACCTGCCATGCCCCCTAGGGGTAGAGCTCACTCAACTAGGAGTGTAGCTTCCTCCTGGGCGCATGGCGCCTTGCTAGCAGACATCTGTAGAGCTGCGGGCTGGGCGACACCTAACACATTCGTGAGATTTTATAATCTCTGTGTAGAGCCCGTGTCCTCCCGGGTACTCGCCCCATCGGGCCATTAAGGGCCTGCTAGGTGTCAATCCGCTGGATGCGTGCGCTATTCCCCTCAGGTGAGTTCCTTAGTCAGAACCCTGGGTTCCTCCAGCGTAACTCCTCCAACACTTGCGTACATGCCCTTTGGTCAGCCCTGTGTGGGACTAGGTGCCTCCATGTGGTGTGATTCCCCTTTCTGGGCAATCCCACGTGTGTATGTCCACAGTAAGTCTCTCCGCAGCATGTGTCTTTCCCTTGGCAAGCCCCTTGCCAGCTCTGTCGTTGAAACTTCCACCCTGCGGGCTGGGTACCTCAGAGTTCTTATGTATCACCACCTTGGTAGATACCTGCCTTCTGTAAGTCCTCCCACAGGCAGGCAGCCTGCTAGCATACGTCCAGCTGGAATATGCTACCCAGTGTATTCTGTGTAAGCTATAGGCCCTCACTCGTGCTGGCCTCACGACAGGGTGCTATCACTCACACAGGTCGCTGGAAGACAGCCATGTGGCATTTTGTAAGGGACCCCCTTCGTAACATCGAACGTGACTGACTGAAAGGGAACGTCTTGGTTACGTATGTAACCCCCATTCCCTGAAGGAGGGAATGGAGATGTTACGTGCCCTTGCCACATCGCTGTTATATAGATGCTGTTATATAGTTATATAGATGCTCCTTATATACCCGCTCTGCGGGGCGGAGCTTGCGATGCAAATCCCGCAGACCAAGGTACTTTGTGTACCATTGGCTCGTTTTGTACCACTCGAAGGTGATTGGGCTCTCGGGCGAGATCCCATTCGTAACGTCTCCCTTCCCTACTTCAGGGAACGAGGGTTACATACATAACCAAGACATTCTTTAAATCATTGATAAAATACGCTTGCAGGATTGTTCCAGACACCTACATCAAAGGCAACAAAAACATAATAAAGAACATAAAAATGGAGATTTATGAGAAATAAATCCCTGAGTGTAAGCTCTGGGACAACATCCCTCAACAAGAAGCCTTCTGCAAACAGAATTCCATTCCCAAGTCTTCTCTGTCACTTGTTTATGAAACATCAAAAAATGATTCATCCCACCTTGCTAATCTAATGCTCCCAAAGCCATCTTCCAATTTTAGTAGCTGTAAGTTAATGCCTCAGCCTCACACAGAATATTCCAGAAGCTTTGATCACTACATTGCAGGAAACAACCAAAAATTGAACATCTTCTGCAGGCAGGACCTTAAAGGAACACCCCAAATCATTGACTTCGTCTCTAAAAGTTTATTGTCATGACTTCTCATTTACACACAGTTAAAGTGATTAAGGATGGGAGGTTTTTTGCTCTGAAAATGACATGAATGTACAAGGCATCAGAAGATACACACATTATCTTGAGGAACAGCCTTTAAGTTCCCTGAAAATGCTGCCCTTCTAATATTTGTAGCTTTTAAATATTAGTTAATTTTGGGTGAACTATTCTGTACCAGTCTTCTGAAAAGAGCTACCAATAAATATTCAACTTTTACCACATTCAACAGTTGTTAAATGCCAAACTGAATTACTACAGTTTTCTCTGCTTGCCTGTGATGTCAGGCTCTGGGTGTCATGGAAATTATTATGTCATTCACCAAACACCCTGAGCGCAAGCTATCACCTGGTTTCTATGGCAACAGAACCACGTTAGCAGCTTCCTTCCTGCCAGAATATGTCACCACACTCACTCGTGTAAGGCTGAACCCATTTTTTTTTTTATATGAAAAGCCACTCATCTCCTGTCAGGTGCCTGACACTCAGAAACTTCTCAAAAAGTGACCTTTTAAATTTACTTAGAACAATTTGAGCATTTCATCAGATCATTGTATCCATTCCATCTTTGAGTGTCAAGCATTACATTTTCCACTGTTTGGGCTATGGACATACACGATACCTTCATGTACTTTTTTTTTAGTAGAAAACAATTATGCTGTTACTTTTCTAGGTCAACGGTTCAGCTGATAAAACAAGCAAACAACAAAAAACAACAAATGAAACAATACAAAAAACATTGACTATTATACCATTATATTGTTTGACTAAAATTTTTTTTGGATCGTTGTCATTCCGAACCTGCATGGTTTTCTTCTGAAGAACGTGAAAAAAAAAAAGTTAAAAGATATTAAAGAATGCCAATAGAATTAAAAAACACTGAAACATTTCTCAAAATTTCTTCTTTTATGTACTATGAAAAAAAAGTCATACAGTTTTAAAATGATATGAGAATGAGTAAAGTATAACATTAATTTCTGTGTGAAAAATCCTTTTTAGTTGGCTCTTTTGATTTGCTTCAGCAACCACAAAAACAACCTAGCAACTCCATAGCTGTCACAGCCACGCCATCATCTTCACTCGCTCCACCCTCTCGTTCACTCTCCCCTGAATTCTAATCACCCTCACCTGGCCATCTCATCATCTCATACCCTTTATAAACCACTCTCACTCACCAGTCATCATCTGGCCTCGTCAATACCACTGACAACAGACTCACCCTCGCTACTCACCTCAAGAGAAAACCACTTACCTTCAGAAGCCTTCATTCCCGTTCGTCAGCCGTCAGCCTACCGTCCTTCTTCTGAGATCCTTCCCGCACTCTTCCTCCAGCTCCTAAACCAGAGACTTGGTTTACCTCTCAGTTAAGTCACAGTGAACGATATCATCTACTTCATTACTCACCTTTGCATCCCGGTTCTGCTGCACTTGTAAAAATAAATCTCATTTCAACTCACCACCTGTCTGCCTCTTGTGATTACCTGACAGAAGGCCAGACCAATCACAATGCAAGCTGCATCAGAACCCGAGGATCCGCCGCAGCGGGACACATTCGCTGAACTGGTTCAAGCCGTCAGTCAAGCCATACTAAAAAATCCTCCTGTCATCGCTACTGACCGCCAAGATCCTCACTCACCTTCACTTCCGCAAACACCCGCTGCTTCGGTAGCTGCCTCTGCTAGTCCTATGGCCCGACCAGCGACATACTCAGGCGAGGCGGAGAACTACAGCGGCTTCCTACTCCAGGTTTCTCTATATTTCGAGATGCAACCGCATCAGTTTCATAATGACTCTGCCCGTATTGCTTTCATTATATCTCTGTTATCTGGCCGCGCTCTTCAATGGGCCCAATCTATATGGAACGCTAACTCACCCATAACCCAGTCTCTTTCCAGCTTCCTTCAACATTTCAAAGTGGTTTTCGGTGTGTCCGCTGAAGAACTCTCCATTCATGACCAGCTCTTAAATCTTCAACAAGGATCATCTTCGGTATGTGACTATGCTCTCCGATTCCGCACCCTGGCGGCCTCTAGTGGCTGGAATGAGACCGCTTTAATGACAGGGTTTCGACACGGCTTACATTCGAAAATCCGGCAATTAGTGGTTGTTTATGATGACGCTATGGGTCTCGAGAATCTCATCCAAAAAACTATCCAAGTCTCTCAACGTCTCACAGCCTGTGGTCACACACCATCAGCCGCTGCCAGTTCTCCGCTCCCAGCACCCTCTCTCGCTCCTCCAGCACCAGAGCCCATGCAAGTCGACTCCTATCATCTCTCCACCGTTGAACGGCAAAGAAGGATTCAGAATCACCTGTGCTTATATTGCGCTTCTGATCAACATCTCCTCAGTGGCTGTCCTGTGCGTCCTCCGCGCACTGTGGTAAGCACCATTCAAGTCCCTCCTAAAATTGAAACTCTCAATCGTACTATGGTCTTACTCCTAACCCCTCGTCTTTGTGTCTCAGCGCAAGCCCTACTCGACTCCGGTGCCGAAGGGAACTTCATCTCCTCTCAATTACTCGAAAAATTGAACCTTCGAAAACTCAAAACTCACCAAGATCTCAGAGTACAAACCATCCAAGGCAAACCTCTGAGTCGAGGAAGGATTCGTCACTTTTCCCCAACTATCACTCTTCAGATTGGACTTCTTCATACTGAAAGGATCTCGTTTATGGTGCTGGAGGAGTCAACAGCCGAGCTCATCCTGGGACGCCCCTGGATGGTTCAACATCAACCCACCATCAACTGGAGGTCCGGAGAGATCTTATGCTGGGTTGAATATTGCTTTTCCAACTGCTTGTCTTCAATTAAGAAACCTTCACCTCCCTCTTCATCTAAGATTGAGCGCTCGTTCCGAGTTAGTTCAACCACCGTCGAGAGACCCGAAACTCAACAGTCTGTAGTGATTCCCTCTGAGTATGGGGCGTTCCAGGATGTATTCAGCAAGCAACTTGCAACCAAACTACCACCTCATCGGCCATGGGACTGTGCTATCGACCTACTACCTGGAGCCACCTTACCTAAAGGACGCGTTTACCCTCTGTCCATCCCGGAGCAGAAGGCCATGGAGGAGTATGTAGAGGAAGCCCTCAGTCAACAGTTCATTCGGACCTCAACCTCCCCTGCCGCTTCAAGCTTTTTCTTCGTGGGTAAAAAGAACGGAGGCTTGCGGCCGTGCATCGACTACAGACACCTCAATTCTCAAACCATCAAGTACAGCTACCCCCTTCCTCTGGTTCCAGCAGCCTTGGAACAGCTGCGTGGAGCTCAAATCTTCACCAAGTTAGACCTTCGTTCAGCCTACAACCTCATTCGTATTAGGCGGGGTGACGAATGGAAGACCGCGTTCGTCACCCCCTCCGGCCATTATGAGTACCTCGTCATGCCCTTCGGACTATCCAACGCCCCAGCAGTCTTCCAGGGATACATGATAGAGGTCTTCAGGAACTACCTCAACAGGTTCGTCATAGTATATATTGACGACATTCTAATCTACTCCTCTTCACTCTCTGAACACCGCAAACATGTCATCCAAGTCCTAGAAAAACTGAGAGAACACCAACTGTATCTGAAGCTGGAGAAGTGTGAGTTCCATATTCCATCCGTACAGTTCTTGGGCTACATCATTGACCAACACGGAGTACAAATGGACCAGAGGAAGGTGGAAACCATTCACAACTGGCCTCAGCCCACTTCGGTAAAGGAACTTCAGCGGTTTTTAGGATTTGCCAATTTCTACTGAAGATTCATCAAGGGTTTCAGTCTCATCACTAATCCATTAACTTCCTCTCTGAAAGGCCGGCCGAAGTCTCTGTCCTTGTCATCTGAGGCCATCCAAGCATTCCACGACCTCAAAGATGCGTTCGCCACAGCCCCTGTACTGGTACATCCCAACCCCGATCTTCCATTTATCGTTGAAGTCGACGCTTCATCCACTGGAGTTGGTGCTGTATTATCTCAGCGGCAGGGAGAGCCTCCTAAACTCCATCCATGTGCCTTCTTTTCCAAAAAACTGTCCCCGGCGGAGCGGAACTATGATGTCGGTAACCGGGAACTTCTGGCTATCAAATTAGCACTGGAAGAATGGAGACACTGGCTGGAGGGAGCTAATCATCAATTCGAAGTCATAACCGACCATAGAAATCTGGAATATCTGAGCGAAGCTAGAAGGTTGAACCCTCGTCAGGCTCGTTGGGCACTCTTCTTCACCCGATTCGATTTCCGGGTCACCTATCGTCCCGGTAGCAAGAATTCCAAGGCTGACGCATTATCTCACTCGCTCCACCCTCTCGTTCACTCTCCCCTGAATTCTAATCACCCTCACCTGGCCATCTCATCATCTCATACCCTTTATAAACCACTCTCACTCACCAGTCATCGTCTGGCCTCGTCAATACCACTGACAACAGACTCACCTGCGCTACTCACCTCAAGAGAAAACCACTTATCTTCAGAAGCCTTCATTCCCGTTCGTCAGCCGTCAGCCTACCGTCCTCCTTCTGAGATCCTTCCCGCACTCTTCCTCCAGCTCCTAAACCAGAGACTTGGGTTACCTCTCAGTTAAGTCACAGTGAACGATATCATCTACTTCATTACTCACCTTTGCATCCCGGTTCTGCTGCACTTGTAAAAATAAATCTCATTTCAACTCACCACCTGTCTGCCTCTTGTGATTACCTGAAAACAGCAATGCTCAATGTTTATTTATTTTTTGTTAAATTTTGTTTTAGCAAATTTCAATCACCCACAACTCCTTTTTCATGAAAGTAACTTTTGCACAGTCTACATTTTTAATTAGTAAAAAATCAAAAGATTTTCTTTCCAGTACCACATAAATGAATTGTGCTGAGTTTGATCGATTGCACACTTGTATTGTACTTCAAATCTTAAAAGCATACTTAAAAAAAAAATTATTTGTATGTACTTACATATATTATAATATTAATTTGTTAACTTTAAATCTATTTCAAAGATTAACTGTATAAAGATATCGTAAATATCCTTGAGGGGTTGAAAAAAAAAATCAGTTCAGCTAATCTCATTTTATATAAATTCAAACTACACTGTAATTTCTTTTATCGATTTCTGTCATTTCAACTTACTTTTTTTGTAGAAACAACAACAAAAAAACTATTGTTGTTTTTTGTAAGTTGTCAAGACCACTAGAAAATTTTATTTTATTGGCCCTCAGCTAAGCTGAAAGGTAAAGTAACTCAATCACAGATGTTAAAACAACTGCATTGCAAGGAGAGAGAGAAAAAAAAACAATAAAACAATTTCAAGGCAACGGGGGACAAAGTTTATTTTTAAGTTAACAAATTGTTTTTACAGTGTTTCATTTAACTGCAATTAGCATGCAACTGTGTTTAAAAACACCATTTAGATTGTTCTTTTAAAGTTAATTATTTCAAAATTAATTACTCTTTATACGCTAAAGAGTTCTTTTTTAAACATCTTAACATTAAGAAGCTCCTGAGAAACCTAGCTTGTTGTATCAGATTTGACTGTAGACAAACACTATGTCTAAAACCACTGATGGATAAAACTGCTTGTCCTTCATACACAAACACACGACTGCACTGCGTAACTACTTGTAATTGTTGGCCCAAATTTGAACAGCTGGTTGGGGCAGTTAATGGACGTCCAGCTTGGCTCACGGCTCGAGTTCATCTCTCTATTAAATTGCCGGCTAAGGAGAACTTACCACATGGTGTCAACTGTCTCTCTGTAGCTGTCTTCCTGCATTCATACACACATCAACAGATGTACTGTACTGCATACACATCATGCACAGGGAGTCAGGGACAAATGCACACCAGTCCATGTGAAAGCGTTCGTTCTCACAATGACACCTGCCCAGATCACAGCTGACATGCAGCACACACTACATACACAAGTGACATAGAGCCATCCATACACCTGCGCTTGACTGCACGCCTCCCTAATGAACACACAGAAAGAGTGACACTCTCGCTGACTGCTTTGGCATCATGCTATTCCTTGATCCTTCATGATCGGGCTTAAGTGAGTATTGCCATGGCAACAGGAACGCCATTGTTGCCAAGGGAGCAGCTGGCGCATGGTGGCAGATTAGCCCTCAAACAGATTTACTGGCAGAAAGAGAGAAAGAGAGAGAGTGGACTCTTAAACTAAGGGCAAGAGGCGAACATTCAGAGACAGAGTCCGTCTGTCACTTAAGAGGAGCTACAGCTGATTGGGATTCATGAAATCAACAGTGGGACAGAAGTTAAGATAATGCAGTATTGCATATAGGTTTTTCCTTGTACTAAGAGTCCAGTTAGTATCAGGAGCTAAACAGACTTTAATCCATTTACCGTATGGGTATCGTTCATTTTTGGCTTATGTATATATCTAAAGAAATGCCTCACTTACTGAAATGTACCATGATATTGGACATGGTATCTTGGTAATTGCGTGGATGGTGATACCATGGTATTTTTTGAAGTTCTTTGGAGGAACACGTAAATGCCATGGTACATAAGATATGAAAGAAGTACCACATTCATGTCCACAACATTTAATGAATTGCATTAAATTAAAAAATCTGCTAAAATATTCCAAGCCATTTTTACGTTAAAAGTTTGGGATCAATACAACTTTTTGTATTGATTTATTTATTTATTTATTTTTTTTTATCCTCATCAAGGCTGTATTTATTTGATCAAAATTACAGAAGAAACAGTAATATTGTGAAATATTATTGCAATTTCTAATATTGGTTTCCTGTTTTAATATACTTTAAAATATAATTTATTTCTGTGACAAAGTGCTGAATTTTCATCAGCCATTACTTTAGTCTTTAGTGTCACATGATCCTTCAGAAATTTTTCTAATATGAGGATTTATTATAAGTGTTGAAACTGTTGTGCTGCTTAATGTTTTTATTTATTTATTTATGGAATCTGTGATACTTTTTTCTTTGATTCTTTGATGAATAAAAAGTAAAAAAAGAACAGCATTTATTCAAAATAAAAATATTGTGTAGCTATGTTTTTACTATCACTTTATAATTATTATTTTTTTTTTTTTAAGAAAAAAATTTAATGACCTCGAACGAATAGTATATTGTAACACAAAATTTCTATTTTAAAAATACATTTTTCAAAAAAAAAAAAAAATTTTTATTTAGCAAAGAATCCTAAAAAAAAATGTATCACAGGTCACACACACAAAAAATATTAAGCAGCACAACCTGTTTACATTAAAAATAAATCAGCATATTAGAATGATTTCTGAAGGATCATGTGACACCGAAGACTGGAGTAATGAGGCTGAACATTCTGCTTTACTTTACAGGAATAAATTATATTTTAAAGTATATTAAAATAGAAAACTGTTATTTTAAATTGCAATAATATTTACTAAATTGATTTTTTTCCCCCTGTATTTTTGATCAAATAGAATCAGCTTTGATGAGCATAAGAAACTTCTTTAAAAAAAATGAATAGAAAATTAAAAGACATAAAAAATCATACCGATCCCAAACAATGCCAGTGTGTTATTAAATATATTATTTATTACATGTGAACTGTATTTTTATATGTATTTTCAAACATTTTACATAAAGAATATGCAGTTTAACATATAATGTGCAGTTTTTAAATTTCCCTAGTTATAGAAATTATTTAAATTTAACAATGATAAAAAAATATATACACTAAAACCTTTGCAGTCATTGAGATTTTTAGTTCAAAAGCTGACCACTTGTAAACTTTTATTATATATTTATGTTTTTGTTAGATTTTTTTACATGCTAGATAAGATTCAATAAGCATAACTTGTCAACTTTTTTTTTTTTTTTTTACATTTTTACAAAATTAATATTTTTGATTGTTGCTAATTGTTTGTTGCAGACTTTGGTTTTAAAACCTTTCCACAAATTCAGACTATTGTAGCAAAATTATTCAGCAGAATGCAGTTTTTCATTTATTCTTAGTCTGTTAGAATGTTAAAATACTATACAAAATAAATCCGTAAAATAACAGAAAAAGTACTGGCAGATCTTTAAACACGACATTATTCATTAATTTTATGAAAATTTCTGTTAACTCTAAAATACAATGCAATGAAGTTTAAAATTCAAAATACTGGTAAAACACCAGTAAAAAATAAATACAGATTATTTATTATTTTAATTACAGTATATTGTGCCCTATTTTACATATTTCTTTTAGAGTGCATCTGATCCCGTCATTGCACCATGGTACCAACACAGCACTTTTTTTGTTAAGTCTGTGCTTGATTTCCAATGTCAATATAATCTTTTAGTGATGTGGTTGACACTGATGACATAGACATGTTTAAGTGCTGGTGGTCTAGCCTCCTCAATTCAAGATTCATGGCCCTGGTTGATCTCTCAATTAAAGCAGATAGGCTCCAGTATTTCTATACAGCCTAAGAAATATATCTATTACTAGCCATAGATGGGTCTGCCATATTAAATGGCCAACATTAATTATTCTCATTCTCATTCATTTACATCTGCGGTGTCGTCACTGCCAGACAGTCCACCAGGTCGCTGAGATAAACAAATGACCAGCCATGGAGACATGTCTAGGTGAGATGTTTTGACATTACCTTTCGTGTTCCCCGACTCAGGATAAACAAAATAACTTATACTATGCATCCCAAATACAAAATCTGGCATGAAAGGTCATTCATGAATATGCAGAGGATCTGAGACAGAGATGCTCTGATGTAAGAATTCCTTTATTAACGTAAATTGGCACTAGTTATGCTTGCAAAGATACATGACAAGAATTTTATTAGAGCTGCTTTTCACAGATAGTTGTGCCACTGTAGACTCAGCCTCCATTAAAGATTTTTTTTGTGGGCCATATCTGAGATTTACTGAGTTTTATTACACCTTCACAAAAAGCTTAGGGGGCACACTGTATACTGCTCTTCTAATGGACAAGTTTGCAATTTCGTAAGCTAATGCAACCACACTGTATTTAACTGATGGATGAGTTCTGCTCTAGGGAGCCGCTTTGCATTTAGTAAAGGAATTATATAACCACTGAATCTTTCTTATAAGGTGTGTGCATAGTGAAAACCATGAAATAATCATAAAAGTAAGCGTTTTTATTCAATCATGTATATCATAACACAGTTGGAACCTGGCAAATTGTATGGAAATCCTGATTTATTTTCAGTATATTAAGATTAATAGTGCTTTTTGATTAGTTATATTTCCACAAATCAAAACATCTAACACATTGATATTTACATCATCATAACTTTCATTTATAATTTGATGTACTCATAGAAAATTACCATCATAATCCAGGAATCTTTTCAATGAATTGCTGCAAGCATGGAATGCAAGTTCAGTTATAGGTTACATTTACATGGCACTTGAATTTTAGTAATTCGTTCATTGAGTTCACAGAGAGAATAACATATAGGCTATTTTCTTATATTACAAAGATATGTTTTATATTCCTGCTGTAATTATGATAAAGCTGTTTGTTTTCAAACATTTTCATTAACATAAACTAGGAGTATTGACTTTTAACTATAAAACTAATTAATCACAATTAATTTTGTATCTAAGGAAATTTGAAGAACTTGATTTTATTTATTAAAATTTTCTGTTTTAGGTATGTTAGTTACATTATATAAATGTATTAATTTATAATGTATTAATTTCAATATTTTTAAGTAATCCTGCAACCCCTTTCGAAGTTTGCATAACTCACCAAGTTGAGTAGGTGCAAACTTAAATATAAAAGATAAAAATCTATGTCTATTTCTTATATTATTATTTTTGATTTCTATTTTTATTTCCAGTTTGCATGTCAAGTATTAATACACTGTTTTTCTTCTTGTGAAATGTATTAATTTACATAAAATATTTTATTTAATTGACAGTAAGAATATTAAAATAACATATTTATTTAACTTTATCTGTATTGCCCTGTTTTCACCTGAAGTGATATTTTAAAGTATTCTGGCAATGTTCCTTTAAATATTCATGCTTCTAGTCTTCATCCATTTAGACTGAATGCAATAAAGCAAATTCTGCAGAGATGTAAACAAAGATCAGTAATAGGGCTTAAATCCCTCTGCAGGAGGACATGCTTGGACATGCTTGAGGAAACTTTTCTTCTGATGTGGAGATGTGACTGCTCATTTAAGGGACTCTTTGTTTCTCTCTATGTGTGTGTGTACATTCACACATTTGCTAGGTGCATTTATCTAAAACCACTAATGGCAATTGCATTTAAGATGCACTTGTTTTCAATTTTTTATCAAACAGCATTTCTTGGTAACTGAGCCTATTGTCACTGATAAGTGATACTTTTCCAGGTCACATAGAACACAATAATATGTTAGCTTTGTATTACAATTAAAATTATTTCAATTTGAAATGCTTCACACAACAATTTGGTGAAGAAAACTACAATATTAGCTTAACTGAAATTGATTTGGATTTTGAGTCATGATAGGGCATGGTGAAAACATAGGATGACCCTTGACATGTCTCTCACCCTGTGCCCTGTCATTAAGACTTTAGTGTGTTAAGAGATCAGCCACAGCTGTTCCAGATAAACTTTACTTTAGAGGTGTCATCATTTGGACTGAGCAAGCAATTAACTAATTTCACAACCTTTTGGTAATGGCCACGTCATCCTTGCCTTTCTAAAAGCGGAGGGGTAATTTACAGCTTCCTTCTTTTCAGTTGCTCACAGTAATTATTTTGTTGCATTCATATCCTGGTCATGACCTCTGTGGCGAGACTGGGACATATCCGCCACCCGGCATTTGTCTTTTTTTTTTTTAAATATAAATCTCTATCTACAGGAAAAGCTGCAGTCTGGAATGACATAGATAGGAAACAGAACTCAGCATGTTTTGAATGCTGATGTCTTCATTTTGAATTATTTGCACTGAAATCCAATACAATATACTGTAAAAGTCTTGCAGTCTTTCCGGAATGATATAGCCACATTTTCCTTAGTTGTTATATTTTTAATCCAAAAGGAAAACTATATGATTACTGACTTTCTATAAAATAATATTCCACACAAAAAAAAAAGAAGAAAAAAAAATCACATTATATTCTGTTATTATTTACTCAACCTCATGTCATTCCCAGTTAACATTGTATTGTTTCTTTCTTGCTTATTACTTTTTCTTACATTTGTTAGTAATTTTGAACAAAAGTGCCTGCTAAATAAACAAAATAAAATGTATAATTGAATAAATAACTACCACTTGGGGTCTGTAAAATGTTATTGTAACATGGAGTCAGAGACGTTCGGATCCATATGCAGTACTTTATTAACAGAATGGTCAAACAGGAAATGATCAGAGGACAGCGTCAGGTATGTAAGGGGATATCCAAAATCAGAACCAGTAACAAGCAGAGGGACCACAGAATGGAAAGGAGCTGGACACCTCGGAGTAGTGACCTCCTCAACTGTAAAAGGAGAGCCACAAAACTGTAAAACAAAGTCAATAAACTGTTCCAGGGTCCAGCTAGGTTCTTCCTCTGGTAAATTTAAGCTAATATTAGCATCAAGACCACTCCAGAAACAGTCAATTACCAAATCCTCATCCCCAGGCATAAGGTGGGTATACCGATGGAATTCCTCCACATAAAACTCCACAAGATCAGACACGGAAGGAACAAACACAGGGAAACCGCTCGGAAATGCCAGACAGAACAAAACAAGACTTCACAATCACTGAGAGTCCAAACACAGTATATATAGGGGAGTGGTAATGGGGAATACCTGGTGGTGATTAGCCCTAAGCACGGGATTATGGGAAATGGAGTTGAGAATGGAAATGAATGTCCTGAGTGGAGCGCCCTCTTCTGGAGTTCATGGGCACTCCAGCTGACGATCGTGACAGTTATTATGTTATTGAAAGTCTGTTATGTCTCTTATGCTCACCAAGGATGCATTTGTTTAACTTCCTTGCTACATGTACTTGCTACATCATTAGAAGCATGGCATCTACGCTAATATAAGTCTGTTTTTCTCTTATTCCGAGGTCACCATATCGACCAGATCCAGTCTGTATCCAGATCAGAGGGTCACTGCAGTCACCCAGATCCAGTATGTATCCAGCCCAGATGGTGGATCAGCACCTAGAAAGGACCTCTACAGCCCTGAAAGACAGCGGAGACCAGGACAACTAGAGCCCCAGATACAGATCCCCTGTAAAGACCTTGTCTCAGACGATCACCGGGACAAGACCAAAGGAAACAGATGATTCTTCTGTACAATCTTTCTTTCTGCAGCCTGGAATTGAACTGCTGGTTTCGTCTGGCCAGAGGAGAATTGGCCCCCCGACTGAGCCTGGTTTCTCCCAAGGTTTTTTCTCCATTATGTCACCGATTGAGTGTTGGTTCCTTGCCGCTGTCGCCTCTGGCTTGCTTAGTTGGGGACACTTCTTTACAGCGATATCGTTGACTTGATTGCAAATGATTGTACAGATACTATTTAAACTGAACTGAGATGATGACATCACTGAATTCAATTATGAACTGCCTTTAACATTATTGACACACTGTTTTCCTAATTAATGTTGTTCAGTTGCTTTGACACAATCTATTTTGTTTAAAGCGCTATATAAATAAAGTTGACAATAAAAATCCAGTGAAACTGTAATATAAATGCAGAACAGGTGTTCATGTACGTAACTTAGATAGTAGAGCATGGCTGTAGCAATGCTAAAGTGATGGGTTCAATTTCCAGGCAGTGCAGGAACTGATAAAATTTGCTTATAATAACCTCTGTCAAATGCATAAACACAATCTATATTCAGCCACAATGTTAAAACAACCTGCATAATACAGTGTACTGTAGGTCTCCCTTGTGATGCCAAAACAGCTCGAATATGTCAAAGCATGGACTCAAGAAGACTTTAGCATTAGCATTAACAAGTTTTGAGGTGGGTCTCCATGAATTGGATTTGTTGGTTCAGCATATCCAATAGATGTGTTTTGACATCTGGGGAATTTGGAGTCCAGGGCAACACCTTGAACTCTTTGTCACGTTCCTTAAACCATTCCTGAACCATACAGAATGTGCTGTGGCAGAGTGAATTATCCTGCTGAAAGAGGACACTGCCATCAGAAAACACAACTACATGAAGGGGTGTATGTGGTTTGACTCTGCAACAATCTTTAGGTAATCTTTACTTAAGGTTTCCAAGCAGAAAATTGCCAGAGCATAACATCCAACCAATTCATCAGACCAGGCAACCTTTTTTTAGGCAACCACCCCATGGTACAAATTTGGACAACAAAGGCTCACTGGAAATATGTGCCTACATTTCTGCAAAACTTGTAAAAAATCCCCCCCAAAAAACAAAAAACACATACCTACAGTATACACACAAATTGCTGCAGTTTCCAGTTGAAGTGAACACTAGAGACAGTAAAACTCAAGCCAACTTTTATTCCTTTTCACACAAAATATGATTTGCAGGTCCACAGTTTCAATTAATAAAGCCTTGTGGTGATCCGATTAGGACAGAATCAGCATCGTCAAGGATACACCGCTCACAGAACCCTCAACGAGGAACACCTGCTGATTGTATACACCTGCACGACATCAGCAGGAGGCAATATAAACTGAGAAAGAGAAGGGAAGGGGGAGCTAGGTCTCAATAACTTATGTTGTGTTCTCTGTGTGCTTACAGCCTCCAGCAACTGAGGAGCAACGCTTCACTTCCCACGAACACAGACTACCCTGCACGAAGCCTGGTTTCTGAGCACGAACACTCCAGAGCACCAATCACAGTATTCTCTCACTTTGTTCAATAAATCACCCTCTGGGGAATTTGTCTGGCAATTCTATAACCTCGTCTGTGTCCGTGACTCTCACTCATCCAGCTACATTGGTGGAGAATGCGGGCAGTTTTTAAAGAGTGAGTAAGCGTCTGGATCGCAAGTTGACGGCTGTTTTATCTGTGTTGCAGAAGTCCCACTCTCTCTCTCTGCAGGCATTGATGGAGGAGATTATCCAGCGGTTGACGGAGATAACCATTCGGCTGCAGCAATTCACAGAGCAGCTTGCCACCATACAAGAGAGAACAGGGACAGCTGGTCGAGCAGATACAGGGCCCAGGTCCGCCTGGTGGAGGTCTGTATCCAAAGAATACAGGATCAGTTTCACTGATATGGATGCTAAAGTAAAGCGGTACTGCCAGGCCTGCCCAACCTGCCAGCGGACCTCCCCTCAGCGTCCTCCCCCTAGCCCGTTGATACCGCTACCCATCATTGATGTCCCCTTCGCCCGCATTGGAATGGACCTTGTAGGGCCGTTGCCGAAGTCTGCCCGGGGCCATGAACATATCCTTGTTATTGTGGATTATGCGACTCAGTACCCTGAAGCCATACCACTGCGGAAAGCAACTGCCAAGACCATCGCGAAAGAGCTCTTCCTACTGTTCAGCCGGGTAGGCATCCCCTCTGAGATTTTGACAGACCAGGGAACACCCTTCATGTCCCGGCTCATGGCAGACCTATGTAAGCTCCTCCAGGTGAAGCAGCTGCACACCTCTGTCTACCACCCTCAGCTTAGTGGAGAGGTTCCTAGCTTCCACAGGATTCACGCCCTTTGAATTACTTTTTAGGACGACAACTTAGGGGATTGTTGGATGTGGCCAGAGAAGCCTGGGAACAGCAGCCTGCCCCACACAGAACTGTGATTGAGCATGTAAGGGAGATGAGGGAGCGAATCGAGAGGGTCATGCCACTTGTAAGGGAACATCTGGTGGAGTCTCAGCGTGCCCAGCAAAGGATATACAACCAACCTGCCCAAGCCCGGGAATTTCAACCAGGTGATCGAGTGCTGGTTCTCGTACCTACAGCCACGTCTAAGTTCCTGGCGTCTTGTCAAGGGCCATATAACATCACCAAGAAAGTGGGGCCAATCACCTATTGGGTTCACCAGCCAGGTTGATGGCGGGAGCAGCAGCTGTACCATATAAACCTCCTGAAGAGATGGACTGCTCCACCAGAACAACTGGCAGCCCTCGCCAGTGCTGAACCTCCGGTCGTGGATATGGGGGAGCAGTTGTCCAGTGTACAGAAGATGGAGCTAAGGACCCTGGTCAGTCAGTTTGCGGATGTGTTCAGAGAGCTCCCGGGACAGACCAGTGTGATCCAACATGAAGTCCACACACCACCCGGCCTCATCATCCGGCAACGTCCCTACCGGGTACCTGAGGCTTGCCGGCAGGCTATTGAGGAGGAAGTCCAAAGAATGCTAAAGCTCGGAGTAATTGAACCATCACATAGCCCGTGGTCCAGCCCCGTTGTTATGGTCCCCAAACCTGATGGCACTCTCCGTTTCTGTAACGACTTCCACAAGCTAAATGAGATCTCTAGCTTTGATGGATACCCCATGCCCCGAGTGGATGAACTACTAGACCGACTAGGTAGGGCATGCTTTATTTCCACCCTGGACCTAACAAAAGGCTATTGGTAAGTCCCATTGTCCCCATCCTCTCGTGAGAAAACTGCCTTCAGCACCCCCAGTGGACACTGGCATTACCGGGTCTTACCATTCGGATGGGCAGGTCTGGCAGGTAACACTCCCCTCCCACCCCCATCTTCTCCCCTGTCTCACTACAGATACTGGAGCGGTATCAGGACGACGCTTGGGGGGGGGGGGGGGTAGTGTGGTGAGCCAATCAGCGTCGCCAAGGATACACCGCTCCCAGAACCCTCAACAAGGAAGACCTGCTGATCGTGTACACCTGCACGGCATCAGCAGGAGGCAATATAAACTGAGAAAGAGAAGGGAAGGGGGAGCTAGGTCTCCAGAACTTATGTTGTGTCCTCTGTGTGCTTACAGCCTCCAGCGACTGAGGAGCAACGCTTCACTTCCCACGAACACAGACTACCCTGCACGAAGCCTGGTTTCTGAGCACGACCACTCCAGAGCACCGTTCACAGTATTCTCTCAATTTGTCTGGCAATTCAATAACCTCGTCTGTGTCCGTGACTCTCACTCAACCTGCTACAGCCTAATTTTCACATAATTACTTGAGCAATATTATGTTCGGAATTTCAATGAATACTTGAACTGATACCTTCGAATGTTGTCGTCACATTTGCAGCTTCATTTTTTTAGTGACACCAATTAATTATATAATTGAATTATGAAACACTGAGATACGTTTATGAAGCAATGTAATACAAACATAGCAATATGTGCATAACAAAAACGTGGCAGGATCACGTATTGGACCAGCGTTTTAGCATTACTCACTGGACGTTTCATTTTGAAATAATGATGTTGCAGAAATTTATTTAGGCACATATTTCAAATAAGCCTGGGTTGATTTTGGTGCTCACATGTCCATTCTTATATTTCTATACTGGCCAGCATGTTTCAGTTGCCAGCAAGTTTTTCAGCAATTTCAGCCACAGAAGGTCTTCCATGTGATTGGAGTAGACACACAAGCCTTCGATCCCCACATTCATCAATAAGCCTTGGAAGCCCATGATCCTGATGCCAGTTCACTGGTTGTCCTTCTTTTCATCGACTTTTGCTAAGTACCCACTGCATTGCAGGAACACCCCACAAGACTTGCCTTTCGTTTAGGTGCACAAGCCGTCTACAGCATCACTTTGTCAAAGTCACTCAGATATTTTCACTAGCCCAAGATGAATCTGAATTTAAAAAAGAAGCTTATTTTGTACAATATTTAATAAAATTAAAAACAAAATGTTGTAAATAAGAATTAAAATCCATTGACAAGGCTGTCAGTAGATTTCTGAACTAACACTAGTTTCAATGGCCACTTTTGTTAAGCAGACATACAGGCACAGTTATATATTCCAAATATCAATCAGCCAAGGTAATATATCACTATTCTGTAGTCACCCACTTAAAAACCACAAATCCTGTCCATTTCTCTTTTTGCATTTGGCCAAATTAGAGTGTAAAGGGAATAAGCTGTTCAGTGTGCGAGAAAAGAAATAAATCAGTAAGTGTCAAAGTACTTGACTCCAGCCTGGCTACTACGTGACCTACACTGAGGACAGCTTCTACCTACCGTAAGTTATAGCAGTGATTTAAAGCCTGACTAAATGAATGAGGCATTTTTCTGGGGCATTAAACATACAAGCAAGACCAGTGTTATTTCTGTACATTGGGGCCGATGGCTAAAGCTCGTCTCCAGTGGAAGCTTGGCCCGGGCTCAACTATGCCGTAAGGCTGGAAATCATTTCTGGCAGTGTGTTGGTGGATGGTTGGATCTGCCATGCTGTGGCATTTCATTAACCCCACTGTGGCTCAAAGAGAAACACGCAGGAGGAGAGCAATTTGTCTGCAAGGAGCTCCGTCACTGAGGAACGGGAGTGGAGGCTAGACAGATGAAGGCGAGCGATTTAGCATGCACAACGTTTTTGTGTGGGGTCACGAAGGCTTCGGGGCTTCCTGAGATTATTATTGCGGTGATTATCAATCGTCTGCACTTTATCTTTAGAATAATTTAATCTCTATAGAGTCTAAAAAAGTCCCAGTGCTTGTTTTCTTTGTAAATTATTCCCATGTTACAAATAAATTAACTTATCTTTCAAAGAGTCAGCTGGTAAATGGAGTGAAAGGATATTTCCTTTCACTTTTTTTTATTTTGACTGACCACAAAAAGCAGTAAAGAAAGGAAAGTTATTTCCTTTTCTAAGGGCACAAATGGTGGGAGATGTGTTCTTTGCTTTTTATAGTGTCTTTGGGCTGAACGTTTCTGCCCAAACTGTACTGGGGTTTGTAAATTAAAAGCATATCATTTCTCTCTGTGGAGCTGTGGTCTGAATCCGCCTCTGTTCCAATGAAAGTGAGTTATATAATCTTACCGAAGGCCTTCGCCGTTGGTTGGCGCACGTCCCTGAGTGAGGTTGGGCTGGATTGGCACATTTCCAGTACAAACTGAAAACAGTCTGTCATCCAACCTTGTTCTTGGCACCAGCTGTTCGGCTGGATACTTCAGCAGCTGAGACCTTTGTTGCACTGTTTTTCCTTCTTTTTTTTTAAACCATTTTTTTCTCTTTCTTTTTTAGTAGAGAGATTTTTTAATGCCCACTTCAGTCAGCACTGTTAAATCTGTCTTGTATCATTTTTCGATTTGCTTTTTAACTACACATGCTTTCAGATTCTACAGACTTCTGCGTCACCGTCTATTTGTTGCCTAATTGTATCTTATTGCCTTTTTGAGATGCATGCTGTTTCACACTTGTTATAATTCCCTTGGTCCTTCTTTTCGCCCACTGTCCCTTTCCAGATTTCTCTCCCTTCCTCCATCTGTCTCATTCTTGTCTCTATTTCCATGTTTTGCTGGTAGTTATACAGGAAGTTGGTCAATGTTGTGCAGCTGATGAGCACCTGCTCTCCATGTTCGTGTCCCAGCGGCCTCTCTTCATTCAGTTTGCTGCTACTGTAGCCTGATCAAAAAAAAACCTCCCACCTGTTCCAGCTCTCCACCAGCAATTGCCTGTTGCCTCTTTCCTCATTTTTTTCCCTGTAAGCTCCTGGTCTTGTGTAAACAGATGACGCAAATCCTTAACGGCTGCTGTTCCGGCATAATGACCCTCTCCTAAAATCATTTGCCTTTTGTGACTTTAGTTTGTAATCCAAATCCCTTCCGTTGCAACGGCAGGCCACTTCATAGACCCTTAATCTGCAGTTATTGGGCAATTAGTTAGGCATTAAATGGTAAAAGTTGACACTATGCCAGCATACAGACAGCTGCAGAGTGTATTAATGAACTCTTTATTTTAAGAGCAGCTAAGCCGCCAGATTTAATTTTTCTACTTGGATATGCAAGAAACGTTAAAACTGTTGACAACATTTACTTAACGCATTTCTGTTTTTGTTTTTTTTTTGCAAAATGCTGTGATGGATGTTTTTTAGACTGATAGTGCAAGCTGCATTTGGCTGCTAATTTGGTTGAATCAAGTTGCTGTGCTACAAGCGGATAACTCAAGAACAGCCATGATCGATTTGTCCTCTGTTGAAAACAAAGTAATAGATGGAGCTCATTACCTCTCTGTTTTATCAGAAAGAATGAATGACATTCCTCACCTGTCTATCATGCTGTCTTCGCTCTGTGTGACAGCTAATAAAGTCACCAGCGACCTTTCTCCATCTGGAATTCCCAATACATTGCCAAATAGTCATCTTTTTAATGTGGTGGCATATATTTTATATTATTATATTTCATATCATACATTTCTTGCAAAATTGCACATAATGTTATATAATGTTCATCTAAAAAAATGTCTATACATTTTTACATATTCCTATTTTTTTCTTTTTTACTGAAACCATTAAGTTATGCAAAAATACATTTATATTGGATTATGATTATTATTATTATTATTATTTTTTTTTTTTTGGTGGGGTTTAAAGTCAAGTGGTGCAACACTTTGGCATAACTGTTTGGACTGTTTGATTTTATTTTTAATATAGAGTAAGAGTTTTAAAAACATTTTTTTAGATGAACCAAAATCATTGTAGTGTAATTCACATGCAGGAAGCCATTTTGTTGGCATGTGACAAGAAAACTATTAAACAGGAAATCATATCACAGATCCCCCCTGTAGAATATATTTCTCTTAGTATAGATTTTTTTTATAATCTTAGACAGTCTTTGACCCTTTTTATTTCTGGTAAGATGTCTAATCCACTGGCTTTCGGGAGGGTTGATGATTCAGTGGATATGAATGCATTTTCTTCTCATCCGAACCTAATTTGTCTCTCTGTGGAATACGATGCTTTGAATTCCCCTCTGTGTGACCCCTTGAAATCGTATATGGGAGCAGTCAGGGGCTCTCAGATACCCAGTACCGGTGGGCTATTAGATCCTGTTGTTTTATGTGGCCATTAAAAAGCTGTCAGAAAGATGGGCTAACCGTTCTCCCCCAGAGACAAAGAGATGGATGAAGGATGCCGGCTTAGAGAGCAGTGAATGACGAAAGGGTTACCGTTCATTTCCTTGATGATTTTGTGATTTTCTTGAGTGCATGTCGAAGCTTAAATGCTTCCTCTCATTAGAGGCTCCCTTGCCTGATGCTACATTGATTTACACATCTGGCATTGTTGCAATTTGTCAGACAGGTCAACAGCATGATGTTGATATAATTTAATTAATGTTTCGCTATTGAAGACCTCAATTTCAACAGTGTTTCTTGCTGTCATTCAGCATAAAAAGACATTTTCAACAGTATAATATGGCTAAAATAGCATTCTATTATAAATCTCTCACTGATGGGAAACCAATGTGTATGTCCTGCTGCATCTGCCGGCCATTTACCACCTGCCTTTACTGAGCTCAAAATATCTCAACTAACAAATTATGAGCAGCTATTCCTAAGTTGTCATATAATATAAAACAGATTCTGGCAGGCTACCATGTATCAAACATCAATAAGAAGACAAAATAGATTTGGATTTATTTTACTCTGAATCTTCATAGATGTCTGGGAGCAGAAGAAAATGGTGAAATGGCGTTTTCATCAAAAGCGTCCCTAGCTGAAAAAATCTGTACCTCATTATGGTACACTAAACCTAACAGCCTCTTCATTGGTCTTCTTAAAAGGCCTCCAAAAATAGATCCTACTGGTGATATCCTCATTAAAAGACAAAAGCCATAAAAATAGAGAGTTTTAATTCATCAAAACTTTTGGGATAAAGCCAGTGGGAAGCCCTGTCTATGGTGCGAGTTCACACATGACTGACTGTGACTGGCTAGACATTTTAGTGGGTTGCAATCAGATATGCTGTATAATTCTTCATTCTTATCGGAAATTGCTTTTAATAATTTTTAAAAATGGAAGAGAAGTTCTTGAAGTTCTTCTTTGTAATTCGAAGCATAACAGTAAAATAATCAGCGGGTGATCAGGTGACCGACATTTCCCGTGAAGTTTCTAAGAATTTACCAATTCTTCCTGTGCTCAAATCTTCAGACTTTGATCTACATATATCTTGTGTGCAGGGCTGGAGACTCTGCTATTGCACTGCAGGGCTTGTCGACAATATAATGATAAAATCTATTTCTGCATCTGCTTATCTTGGTTTCCAGAGGAATATAGAGAAGATGGAAACAAGACTCAGTAGGGGTGTTTGATAAAGTATTAAATGAATAACATGAAGTTGTCTGAAATAGGCAAAGTGGTTAATTTTCTGTATACAAGCTGGATTTGCATACAATCAGCAATGAGAAATTATGAGTGAAAATATGTTGCTTTGAAGGTGTTTAATGGTGATTCTGTATAATACAAACAAACAAAAGAAGGACAGCATATAGTTTCATATATAGCCAGATTATTGACTATCAGCATATCAGCAATCAAATTTTAAAAAAGAGATTTATACATCACTTGAATGATGCATAAATAAGATTTCCATTGATGCATGGTTTGTTAGGATTGGACAATATTTGACCAAGAGACAACTATAAAATCTGGAATCTGAAGGTGCCAAATAATTAGAAAATGGCCTTTAAAGTTGTCCAAATAAAGTTCTTAGCAATATTACTAATCAAAATTTAAGTTTTGATATATTTATGGTAGGAAATTTCCAAAATATCTTCATGGAACATGATCTTTAAATAATATCCTAATGATTTTTGGCATAAAGGAAAAATCAATAATTTTGACCCATACAATATTTTTGTGGATATTGCTAAAAACATACCCCAGCGATTTAAGTCTGGTTTTATGGTCAAAGCGACCTGCTAAAAGTACTGACAAACATTTATGACAAAATAAAAAAATATATACTTTAATGCCATTGACTGTATGCCATTTATTTATGTACTGTAAATATATTTGTTATGATGATGCAGATTTAAAATATAGAAACCTTAAATCTAATAATTATTAAGCAGAATGTTTTACATATAATTTAATCAAATAAATAATAGTCCTTGTAAATGGTTGTATTAAATTTGTTTTTGTTTTTCTGGTCATGGTTCCCAGGAGATGCATAACTTTTGAATATATATACACTGAACTGTGGCTTTTTTGTATCTAGCAAATGCATAAATGTAAGATGATATAGTTGGGAGTGAGGATTTTTTTGTTTAAAATTGTACACACTGGCTCTGTGGCAGAGAAAAGAGCCAATGTGAGAAACATTTGAAGCAAGATAAATAGGACAAACATCACAGACCTGTAATAATGTTGAGTCTGTGTGTTATAGAGCTACATGCTCTGGCCAGTGTGAGCGTAAATTAATGACCCTACAACAACTGATGTGACTTTCACTCCAGACAGACAATTAACCATCTGCACAAACAGTGCTGTCTGCATCAGCTCATTTCAAAATCAATTTCACAAATAGTTTCATTATGTTTGAAGGGAATGTCATTAAAAGGTCACAATATGACAAATGAACACGTTGCAGGCACTTTATTCAGGCTGAGAGGGTCAGCTGGCTTTAATGGTGATTCACCTGTTGATGCCGGTCTGCTGTGATGCATCCGTACCCTTAAGTCATCCTTGTTCGATCAATCAGGCCCGGCTGGTTTCTGTGGTAACCGATGTGGCGTGTGCAAGGGAAAAAGTGAGTCATCTGGTCCAATAAAATATCCAAATAAACAGGAGCATGCGTCAGGCAGGGAAATGACCCACCATACTAAATGTCAAAGGCATTGTTTTCCTAGCAGCAGAATGAAAGAGAGAGAGAAAGAGATGGAGACCCGGCCATTTGAAGATCTGATGCAATAAAGCAGTGGTCTGCACTGCATACGTGGCATTTTTGGGTATTAAAAATCTTATGATCTGACTGACTGTATAATAAAACACTCAGTGCATAATAAAATATGATTTGTGCTTTATGATGAAACGTCATATTTTAATGTTTTTATTAGGTTTTTACCTAAAATCATCATAGATCAATGCTTACCACTGCTCTACATCTTTAACTGAATTTGAGTATTTTGTGCTTCTATTTGTTTTTCTTGAATATACACACGGTTTCAGTCACTTATTTTAGCTTTACAAACAGTCTGTCATGTTACTTTATATTGCAAATTGGTATTTATCCTATTATCAAGTCTGGATTGTAGCTCAAATAGTTTTACAATATACTGCATTTTGTTATTGTTCTAGTTATTCATCTATGGTGGCTAACGAACCAGTACTTCATTCACAGGAAATAGCTCACTTTTAAGTTGAAATATTAGGTTGTAATGCTAAAAACAATGTATGTGTATGCCAGTTCACTCAGGTAAATCAGTTTTACTGCTACTAACACAAAACTAGATTTAATAAGAATAATGTCCACGAAGCTGGTCATTTCAGAGTATATATTTGAAGATTTTTGAAAAATTTTAACACATATAACCTAAGGAATATTATTTCCAGTGTTCATATATGTTTTGAAAATATTAATTGTCATTGTTCTTTATAAATACATAAATACATTCATAATTTTCATTATATTCTATCATCTAACTCAACCATATACCCTACAGTTATTAGATTTCCTGTATAAATTTAGATAGTTTGGTGAATCAATATTCAATATTCAAGACCACATATACAAAAACTATACATTTTTAATAACTGTTATTTTAAAAGGTTTTAGCTATGTCTAATAGCTTTTAGTTACACCACAGCTGTGAATCATACTGTAAGCTGCTGCTTGCAAGCTGGTTGGTGGTGGCATTAGGGGGAGGGTCATTTGAACATTTGATTGGACAAAAATCTGTGTAGAGCAGGATGAGTCCTTAGTATTTTTGCTTTGTTTTCCCGATGGAGTGCCTGTGCATTTTGAGCACATCTGTTAAAAGAAAGTTTTCAACATTTAGGAGGAAGAATTAGCATATTGGAATCACAAAACTTCTGACAATTTTGAATTAATCCTATCTTTAAGACAACATAATTTTTTTTTTTTTTAAAACAGGAGTATCTTAGCCTTCTTAACTAGTTACTATGTGCACACACACACACACACACACACACACACACACACACACACACACACACACACAAAGCCTCTTCTTCCTCTGTGTGGGCTGTAGCTATGGCAATTAAACCCCATTAATAACTCTCTCTCTTTTACTCTCTTTCCACTCATTCAAAACAAACTCTCTCTTTCGCTCTCTCACTTTAATCTACTCCGATAAAAGGGAACAAAGAGAGTTGCATGGCCCACCCAAGGAGCAAGCGGATCTAACTGAAGCACTAACCCGTCATTAATTATTAACCAAGGTCAAATTTAATGTGTGGTTGGCTCATTTTGGCATGTATTATTGATAGAGAATGGTCAGAAATCTGCAGCAGACTCTGACTGCAGGAAGAAAACTGGACACTGTGCAGACATGTGCGCAAACACACACACACAATATTGATTCATTTCAGTCTCAGTCTAATCCTGTATGAAATGATCTTTTTAATTTATAATTCATGATGTGAAGGATGAGAAAAGGGATCATGTTGAAAACAAAGACAAGGAAAATGTTGAAACAAAGCTGGTGAAGGGACAGGCAATATCATAATGGATAAATGAGGGTGACTAAAAGTATGAAAAAAAATAATAAAGGTCTTAAAAGCAAGCATCCACTTTACTTTTAAGTCACTATTAACTACAACTTTTGCCTCAATAAATTTAATTTGAGTTAACAAGGTGATTGTTAAAGGGATAGTTAACCCAAAAATGAAAATTCTGTCATTAATTACTGCCCCTCATTTCATTCCAAACCCGCAAGACCTTCATTCATCTTCTGAACACAAATTAAGGTATTTTTGATTAATTCTGAAAGCTCTCTGACCCACCATTGACAGCAAGGGTACTACCACAGTCCAGGGACAAGACGTAGTAAGGACATTGTTAAAATAGTCCATGTGGCATCAGTGGTAATTTTGTGAACAAAGAAAACAAAAATTACTTTATTTTAACAATTCTTCTCCTCTGCGTCACCCTAGCGCCATTTTGGAGTGTATCACAATAAATGCGTGTGGAGCTGCTGTTGTAAAACATGCATGTGCTGCACCTTGTTTATGTGTAGAGGCATGCACACACATGCGTCGTGTGTAATTAATGGCGGAATTTAATTAATTTTGGGTGAACTATCACTTTAACTTTGGATTTTGGGTAGGATTAAGGGATCCAGAATATGATCAAATAGAATAAGGCATTAATATGTGCTTTATAAGTAATAATATGGTCCAAAAACCCCTGCATGTAATGACCAAGAAAACTTGATGACTGCTCTGTCAATTCTTCATCATCAGTTAGGAACCTAGGTGTACTATTAGATAGCAATCTTTGTTTTTTGTTTGTTTTTTGCCATGTTTTGAGCATATATCTAAATGATGACCTATACTATGTCAAATGCAGAAATGTTAATACATGCTTTCATGACCTCAAGGTTAGATTATTGTAACGGTTTATTGGGTGGTCACACCGTGTACTTAATAAACAAACTTTAGTTAGTCCAAAATGCAAACAGACTTTTTACTACATCCAAGTATGATCATATTAGCCCGGTTCTGTCAACACTGCACTGGCTCTCTACTAAACATCATATACATTTCAAAATCGTGCTAATTACTTATTAAGCCTTGATTGGTTAAGCTCCTCAGTACTTGAGTGAGCTCTTATCGCATTATAGTCCATGACGTCTGCTGCATTCTCAAAACTATGTCCATTTTATAATACCTAGAATATCAAGATCAACTTGGGGTCACAGATCATTTTCCTATTTAGAGCCCAAACTCTGGAACAATCTACCTAAAATTGTTCAGGAGGCAGACACACTTAAATATATCTTTAACCTGGCTTAAAGGGTTAGTTCACCCAAAAATCAAAATTATGTCATTAATGACTCACCCTCCTGTCGTTCCAAACCAGTAAGACCTCCATTCATCTGCGGAACCCAGTTTAAGATATTTTAGATTTAGTCCGAGAGCTTTCTGTCTCTCTATTGAAACTGTGTGTCCGGTAAACTGTCCATGTCCAGAAAGGTAATTAAACCATGAATGAGTCAATCTTTCGTTCATTATCTGGCTCGGCTCAGTGTTCATCTTCAGTTCTCTCTTCACAGCAGTTCAGTCAGTGTACTGTTTGAGTACATGAATTACTCCGGGATATTGGTTTATTTTAACTCAGAGAAAGTGTCAGCCACATTAAAAAAGTTAACAGCTTAAGTAATTTGTGGATTAATGCTTATTGGAGACACGAACCAATTCAAATGATTCAGTTCAATTTGGTGAACTGGTTCAAGAAGATCCAGTTACATCTAATGATTCGTTAACGAACCGGATATTAAAAACTGCTTTGTTTTGAACTCTCTCACAACAGACATGGAAGAGAAGACAATGCTGAATAAAGTCGTAGTTTTTGCTATTTTTGGACCAAAATGTATTTTTGATGCTTCAACAAATTCTAACTGACCCTCTGATGTCACATGGACTACTTTGATGATGTTTTTCTTACCTTTCTGGACATGGACAGTATACCGTACACACAGCTTCAATGGAGGGACTGAGAGCTCTCGGACTAAATCTAAAATATCTTAAACTGTGTTCCGAAGATAAATGGAGGTCTCACGGGTTTGGAACGACATGAGGGTGAGTTATTAATGACATAATTTTGATTTTTGGGGGAACTAACCCTTTAAGGCAGGCATACACGGTGTGATTCAGAAGGTCAAGATTGAGTTTATCTGAAAATCCGAGGCGATCACCCACGACACAAATGTACTATTATTTGACAAACTCTGACGTAAGCATTACGTTTCGCACCATTCATAAAAATATGGATTCTGAGGCTGAAATAGTTTTCTTTGTGGAAGCTATGGCTTGTGACATCCAAAAAGAAATAAAAACATGGCATAGAGAATAGCTGAAAAGCAGAGAAAGGCATGGACTTTCTGTTCTTCATAAACAGTTTACCATTTATGAATTTGTGCTACTTTTGCATGAAATACAACACGTATATTCATTCATAAAGCTGATTGGCAAATTTGACAAAATTCAGAATAGCAAATAAAAAACAGAACTGTATAATTAAACTAAAATAACTATATACACTCTTTATATACATAATATCAGGTTTTTGTCATCTTCTGATTGGTCAACTTCAAATGGATCGCCAAATTGTCTCGTTCAACTGCTCATACGACACAAATTTAAAATGACAGCTTCCAATTTTTCTTGAAATGTTTAAAAATTATTGGGAGGTCGGGAGGTGCTCGTAACGTTCTCGGATAGGCCCATACTGTATACTGAATACTGTAAAGCTGCTTTAATACAATCTGTATTGTTAAAAGTGCTTTATAAATAAAGATGACGTGTGCTTGAAACAGCCAATGTAGTAGTAATATGCATGCTATTATGCAACATTAATAATATGAATAAATTATCTATAAAGTCTTACATTTATCCCTACTCTCCCTTTCCCATTGTGAAAAAGAAGTGTGTTTAATTGTACTGAATGAACACTGTAAAAAAAGAAAAGTTGACTTTGAGCATCACAAGGTTAAAAAAACTACTACATGCTTGATATTTTGGTCCAGGTTTTATTTCAAACCAGCAGCAACACATTGGTAACTTTAGCTGTACTCATTCTTTAAAAAGTAATTAAATAGGTAGGCAGAAGAAGAAAAAAAAAAAAAGAAAAAAAAGTGCTATCTCATTCAACCGGTCCTAAATACTTTAAATGTTCTATGTTTAACATTTTAAATTGTTAACACAAAACATGTTACAAAACAAGCAATATAAGTGCAAGTTAAAGGAGTACGCTGACTTTTTGGGGCTTTATCTTATTCACCGTATCCACCACAGTTAGGGTGAGGCTCCTTTGTCTGTTCGGTGTTGGCGCGCTTCATTGCACATGCGCCAATTTCATGGTCGTTACAGTGCGCATGCTCCAACCTCCAACCCAACTTGTATGCTTGTTAACTTGCACCGTCTTTTCACTAGTTAAGCCAAAATGTTTGCATTTAATTGTCCAGTTAACTAAAATATAATCATTAGTCTTAACTTTTTGTGAGTTGGATTTTTTACAGTGAATGTATACTTGTGGTATAATAACACTCAAACACACACACACACACACACACGCACACAAAGATTTTTTTTTTAAAGCTGTGCTTGGAGATTGCACTTACAGTGTATTTTAAAATGTTTCTTAGCACACTTAAGTACGCTTTTGCACTATGTACTAATGTCAAATGTTTTACTTTAAATGTACATTATACATAATTTAAATCATTGTGTTTTAATAACCTTATGTCATGTTTGTAATTTCAACTGTATTATTCAATATTACGTTTAAAGTAAATATATTTCAATTGACTAAATTTTAACTTTGTTATTACAAATGTGTAAATATGATTTTACAAGTATATTTAAATAAAGGACATACAAGTTGCAATATATTGTTAAAGTATATTTTAGTTTGCGGTAAAGGCTTCAAACATATTTCAGAGACATGTTGGTAACCAGACAGTTGATGGTAGCCATTGACTTCTATAGTATGGGGGAAAAAATACTAATGGAAGTCAATGGCTACTGGCTAGTGTTTGGTTCATTCATTTTTGGGTGAACTATGACTTTAAGTGGGTCAAAAAAAGCACTCAAAAGTTCCACTAATTACAGTTTATATATTTAACTGCATTTAAATCATATTTATTATTTATATTTATACATATTTAATGAATATATATAATTTAGTTTTTTGCATGCTAAAGTCTCCAATAAATGATGCTTGTGTTTTTTTTTTTTTTCTTACTTAATTCATTCAACTACCCACCAAAACATGTACTTTCTCAACGATCCAGGATCTGTGGTATTTGTGTTTGCATACCAGTTTGTCCACTTGTGAGATATGTTCTTTGTTTAACTTGAACAAACAAACGGGCACCACAAACACAAATACAAATGCTCACACAGTTCTACAATGTTTAACCTCAGTCTTAAGCAGCTGTTGATTTTTCCAAGGCAAGTCGGACCTGAGGTGTAGTATTTATCCTTTCATTGTCTCTTTACTGGAGCTGGCTTCCCTGACCTACATTCAAACTAAACTAAACCCTTTTGAGTTACCTATTGTTCATAACTATATCAATGTCAGAAAAACAGCTCCATTTTAAAACAAATTAATGTAATAATAGATGGCACGACTGCATGGGCAACTAATTGAAATAAGTTTAAGCACTAAAAATTATATTACAACTAAATAGAAATATTTGACAAGGAAAAACTAATAAAACTGACAAAAGCACAACAACATTACTAAAAGTTACAAATAAACAAATAAAAAGTGAAAACTGAATATATATATATATATATATATATATATATATATATATATATATATATATATATATATATATATATATATATATATATTCAGTTTTCACTTTTTATTTGTTTATTCAATTCAAATTCAAACCTGTTTGACTTCCCCTCATCTGTAAAAAAAAAACTAAACAAAACATCAGAGGCACTATTTTCCATGCAATTTACACATTTTTACTTTTGAGTGACCACGTGTGACCCTTTAATTATATGCATATGTAATTTAATATTTTTCCACAGGTGGAGCGTCCACTTGAATGCATTATAACATAAAATTTCTTACCTGATCAAAAAAATCTATATACAACAGTTCTTCCTGTTTTCTCACATGTAAAATCAAGGTTTTGACCTGTGACTGAACTTGGTCACTTTGTTTGTAGAGGGGCCCAGGGTCAATATCAAGACACGTGTGTCCCTGACTAGCCGGACGACATCTGATGAGAGCCCATGCAACAAAGACCTTGCAGGATAAATGAGAAAGGTGAAGGATGGGGCAAACACACACAGACTGGCTGTTCTCACACACAAACACACAGTCGGAAACTTGTAACATGCCCAGATAATGACAGTCTCTAACACATTCGGTTCTTTATTACACATATGAGTGAGACAGCAAACTAAATGCTATTTAGTCTGTGGCTGAAAATAAAGAAAATGAAATTCAAAAGACGCTCACCTCCTGAGTACTGCTTCAGATAGTAATAATCACCATTTTTTAACATCCAAATTGCCCTTAGAGAGTTTTTTACCCACATAATCAGTGGCTTGACTGAAATTGCTTACTCAATTGAAGAGACTTTTAGGCATGCCGCCAGGCCTTTAACAGGTCTTAGTGCTATTAAGCTGAAGTACTTGTAACAGAATTGATCTCTATCTTGAAACTTCATAATACAGATGAATTAGGCCTAAAAATGTGTATATGAAAAGCAGTGTTTATGAAGCTTCATATAAACCTTATGAATACCCTTCATCAGTTTGTCAAAATCAAAGATTTTGTCAATAAACCTGTATATCTTTAATCCATGGAACACAAAGGAGACTAAATAATGATTGATTGATTGATTGATTGACTGATTATTTAATTGAATAAATTAACAAACAGTGTTCATGTTGTTATTTTCCATACAGTTGCACTGAAAATGTATTGTGTGTTGAATAAAATAAAATAGGCTTTAGTAACATGAGGGTAAGTAATTGATGACAAATTTTACATTTTGAGGTGAACTATCCCTAAACCTTTATAGATGTTCTCTAGAACATATTTAAGCATGTTTGCAAGAAGCAAAAGACAGTGGACTGGAGCAATTTTTCCTGCTGTGTCTGAGTGAAGATCTGAGCAGTGTGGAATTAAGGAGATTATAGTGGAGAGTTTGTTTTTAACAGCCTGCTCTGCCTCCAGTGCTCTATGCTCTCGCTGTGTTGTGAAATTCACTCTGGCCGCCCTGAAATCGCTTCTGTGAGAACCACAGCAGCTGCATTGATGTACAGGCTGCCCCAAATGCCCTGCATCCAGCGTGCACAATCTGGCCATTCTAACAGACAGATTGGGAAAGAACGAGAGAGGAGAAGGGGGCCTTCAAGTCCCAAAAGTTGCAAAAGCTTCAGCTGACACATACTGTATAAATCTAATCTGTGTATTTAAAAAAAAAAAGATCAGATGTTGTTTTCAAAGTGTATCATTTTTATTTAATCAGTTGTTATTTCATTATTTTATTTTTTTATAGTTTTATCAACTTTGTTTCAGATTGTTTCTCCTCAAATTTCTAATCAAGACAATGCTGACATACAATAGGGATATTCGTCCATTTTATATGTATTTATTGTTCTGCGAGTGTTTAAAACTAGATTGATGAAATAAAGGCAAGGCAACACATCTGATACCCTTAAACTTGACCTCAATGGACACCTGCTAATTATCCTTACAGTGACCATAGCTGTTAGTCCACCTCATGTGGTGACAGGTGTGGTCCCATGACTTCAGGGTAGATAGTGCACATGTAAGAGGATTATCGGGATCCTGTGATGTCATTATAAAAATTCACCTGGCTGTGACCTGTCTCTTCCTCTGCTCTTAATGTTCTTGGTTCACAATGTCAGTTTCAACATCACATTCAAGTGCATCTTAGGATAAATCTGATGGAGCAGCTTGAAAATTGCACATTTAATAACTAATCAGAAGTAAAGTAACCCCCCTCCCCCTCCCCGTACTTTTCTGTGTAAGAGTCCATCTTCCCAAATCTTGTTCCTACAAGATAGAAAGTGCCATATGGGCTCAAAGTTGCACGTGAAGTGCATAATGCCATTTGCTGAGGAAGGGTGAATGGCAGATGGCTCAGCCCTTGCCAGACTGCAGAGACCGGGCATCCTGAACGGCATTCACACTCTCTGTGAGGGCTATTGTCACAGTCAGACGCTAGATGAAGCAATGCATCTCCAAAGTACCAACTAATAATGATTAAAGAGAGACTTTAGTCAGTTCAGTAGGTTAAGCGATCCATATATAATATAATAATAATAAAATAAAAAAAAATCAGGGTTATGGCGGGACACTTACAATGGAAGTAAATTTGACCAATTATTAGAAGACTTAAAAACACAAATGAGAAGCTTATCATTTTCTAAAAGCACTTACATAAAATTTTCTGTTAAAACCTGATTATCAACTGATCCATTAAATCATAATTAATCATTTTTGCTTTCATTTTAAAAATTTACTTAAAAATAGAAACATAGAAAAAAATATAGTTTGACACTGAAATCTTGGTAGATCGCATATTGTTTACATCATGTATAGCTATACTTATTGACAATAAATGTTATGGAATACATGCTGTTTACTGACCGTAATTTGTAACGTAACATATGAAAATGTACCCAGAAAAAAAAAAAATATATATATATATATATTTATTCGTAATAGTGTAGAAACAGTGTAGTGTAACATTAAGTAAACTCGCCCCTGGGTGCTTTGCAATTCTTTAGCCATGAACAATAAAACATGCATTGAATCCATGCAAAGTATCAAATTATGTAGCACTTTTATACATTTTCTAATTCACGCTTATGCTTGCATTGAAATTACTTAATTTTCTAAAAAAAAAATTTAGCTGATACCTTGGTTAACTCTCAGTTAATCCTGACTTAATCTGAAGCGCACACCTCAGCTACCGCTCTATTAGTCTATAACTTCTGGCTAAATCTTCTTAGAGCTTACACAGTGTGGCTTTACAATGGATCATGTGGCCTTTGTCTGCAATTGGCTATCAGTGTCTTCCTTCACCGCCTAATTGAGCTGTAGTAGAGGCAACTCCGATTACTTTGGAAATTAAAAAAAAAAAAAAAAACCCACATGTCCATACTTGTGTATATGCGTAAATTGGGCCCGTCTCCATTCCTCGCGCTGTGTGGAATGTTTTGTTGGCTTTTGTCACGAGTGTGTTCCTATATGTTACAGCATCTGTTATTTAATACTTTGCCACCGGGGCTTTACGGGGCTCACAGATGGCAGACATACCGGTACATTGTGAATAAATAAGCATATTATGCATTGTTCGGAAAATTTCACACTTAATGCTTGCTAGTACCAGTGCCAAGTTCAATGAAGTAATTTTCCTGTTCACTTCCTCTGACGAAGGAGAGTTATGGGTCAGATCTCTTCCATCTGTTTGGAAAATTTACTTCACACTTGTTATCAAACCTAAAGCTAAAGCGAATCTCTCTTGCAAGTTTTGTTTTTCAAAATCCAGATTTCATGAAAATCACAGAAAATTTGAAGTGATCACATGATCAGTTTTGGCCTTAGACTCCTGTGCAGTCCAGACAAGATATGTGCTGTCCACTGTGGGTCACTGGAGCTGCACATAAACAACATCAACATTAAAAGAGAGCAGTGCAAACAGAGTGGAGAACACGTCAAGGAGGTCCTCGTCACACACACATATCGATTCTCCATTACCTCATGTCTGCTGTCATTACTGGCTGAGGCACAAGGGTACAACCAATCTGAGTGGTTTTGATGTTTCATTGAGTCTATATGCATGAGAATATTGCCTTCAGACAGAATTTTGTCAAATACATTACTACTTTTTCTGATACAGAGAAAGAACATAACGAAGAGTTGATTTTCCCATTTTCTAAAAGGGGGTCCTATTTTGTCTTTTTACAAAGTCCTGCTTTAGTGTAATAGAATGGGTGTTCATGCTTGATTGCTTCAAAAATGATTTTTTTCACATATTTTACATTATTGCAGCACCTCCCTTCTCACTCTGTCTTGAAAGCCCTGTTTAATTCCTGCTTCAACGAAACCCCTCCTTCTGAAATATGAAATGCGCTCTGATTGGTTAGCTGGCCCAGTGCATTTTGATTGGAGAACAGCATAGAGAGTTCATATGCTCAGCTGTAAATATAAGCTATGGCGTCAATTCCGCCATGCCAATTCGAGCCTGATTTGTAATTATTATTATTATTAATTTTTTTTTTTATTTCTTATTTTTTAATCTTACAGTGTTAAAAATATGTTTCTAGGCTTTGGTAACAAAGCGGAAAAATGTCAGACAACACGCTATAAAGCACTTCTTCTTCGTCAGCTATGTCACTGTACAGTAGCTACGTTGTTCAGGGTGTTCATTAATATGTTGCTTTGTAGTAGCACCAGTATTTTGCATATTCAAACGTGAAGCTGGTTAGAAATCCGTATTATATCCTTATACTTCTGCATGTTATGTGTGTGGCAATATGTTTGGATATGATGTGTCATCTGGCATTTCTGACCTCCCTAGGTCAGATTCTGTGGTTTACCTCCCTGTTATATGATATATCTGAATGTGTGAAAGTATGTATGCATCTGCATGCATTAGCTAACCATCCTCACTGGATCCATTCATAGTTCTGGCCACTGGAAACTCTTGTGTGGAATCTCTGGAATGTGCCACATCTCTCGCTCTCTTCTCCCGCCCCTTTTTCTTCTGTTGATGTGTGGGATATGTGTGAATATTAACCTTGAGAAACTAGAGCCGACTCCTAAGGCCTTATTCGCCAAGTTCAAGGTGTTTCCAGGAACACAGCATGTTAACAGCTGTGTATTTACATGTGGAGTGCGTTCTTGTGATTGGCTAAAAGAAGGGAGATATCTGATTGGTTGCAGATCATTCCCTGTTTAAAAAAAGGCATTTGTGTGTCGAGCCAAGTCAGGGGAGTCTCAAAATTCACACACAAATGCAGTGAAGTTCACAGACCGCAAGCAGTTTGTAAATCAAGATATATGTGTGTGTGCATCAGAAATACATTTCTGAATCTTGTCCTGTGCATTTGTGAATCTTGAGTGCATTTGTAAATGTTGTTTGCATTTCTGAATTGTGTGTGTATTTCTGAATTTTGTGTGCATTTCTGAATTTTGTATGCATTTGTGAATCTTCTGTGCTTTTTAAATTTTGTGTGTGCATTTGTAAATTTTGTGCGCATTTGTGTATCCTGTGTTTGTATTTATGAATCCTGTGTGTGCATATGTGAATGTAGTGTGTGCATTTATCTTTATTGAGACTCTTTTGGCTCCATAGAACCAACCCCTTTAAATATGTCTGATTGCTGCAGGTTTTGCTAATCGTGCTTTAAGCCTTCTAAAGAAACTAATGTGAGTGAGTTTGTGTGTGTCCGAAAGAATTACACAGCAGCTGTGTGGGTCTGTCAGTGAACAGAGACAGCTTCCTGGTAAGACACAGAGCATGATTTACAGCAAAGTCAGGGCAGGATGCCCTAAAAGGCATGCCGGAAGCTTTTGTGTGCAAGTGTGTGTTTGAGTGTGTGCTCTCATCCCAGGAGCTTTTACAATGATGTCATTGTTAAACTACTGCTTCTTTAATGAAACGGGCTGTGTGTGTTTCTGTATGTGTGCAGTCCTGAACTAGAGGTGACATCAGCCCGCAGTACTGTGACTGTCCATCAGTTGTTTGATTTCCTGTTTAATACAATGAACAATGAGTGAGTCTTCTCCTACTTTATGCATGTCAGCTATAACTGCTGCCGAACATCTTATAGCCATCCACTTAATGATTTTGGTTCCTTTAACAGTTTAATTCAGGTTTTCTTTAGTGCTGTTATGAAATAATACTACATTTAATTTAATTATTATCAGTTTTATTTTATTTTTAGCAAAATGTGTGTTTGCATGTGTATCTTTTTAGAGGTGGCATAGATGCAGTCCAGGAATTGCTTTATAAAACATTACTGGTAAAATGTGTATCTTTATATTTTGTCATGTGACTCACTATACAAACTTACTTATTAAAATCAATATTTTGGGAAACAGAAGACACTGGTAGACTCACTAAAAAGAATCAACTTATTAGGGACATTAATTTAGAATTCAAAGTTTATTTGATTATTTGATTCAATAAATAACACCTCATTAGAGTAATTTATCCAGGAGTCAGAGTAGAGTGGTTGTGCTATGTGCTCAATCCATTAAATAAAAAAAAAAAAACAATTATAATTAGACTGATTCATTCGATAATTGAAGGCAATTAAATTAATACCAGAAAAAAAATCAAAAGTAGTGTAATATCATAAGTAATATCATAAGCATATAACTTACAAAAACGATATATTGTTTACTGTTAAAAAAAAAAAAAAGAAAGAAAGAAAGAGAGAAAAAAAAAACTCTGAAAACTCATGTTTTCCAGTCAATGGGTTGTATTTTAATGCTGTATAAAGAGAACTTTTCCCGTAACGCCTTGATTAAAAATTATAGTTGGGTATATGTGGGGTTTGGATGTTTCAGCTTCTACCATAAAGCTGACAGACTTCTCTTGTTCAGTTTAATGGTGGAAGACCCCTCGTCTCCCAATCTTCCTCCTCCCTCCATTCCTCCTTCCTTTCCTTACAGAGCTGCTCTTTCACAGTAAAGAGTCAGTTATTCAGTGCCCGTAGTGGCGCGTGATTATGACCCACAACCTCAATAATTGCTAACTCATGGAAACAAACAAACAAAGAGTTACAACCGTGCTACTGGAGACAAAGACAAGTGTTCAATCTGTTCATAGTTCAACTCTGAATGAGCCTTTTTTTTCAGAGAAGAAGCACATGAGCATAGAACATGAGCTAGTTTTTAAAGGCTTATATTTTTGTTAGTTTAACAGTTACTTGATGTCTATGGTGTACAGCAATGCATATGCAATAGTTGGATAGAATCACTTACCATGTGTGTTCGGTTAAAAAGTTAGCAACTGACATGTAGCTAAACCTAAAGATATCAGAAAATAATGGTTTACATGAAGGTGTAGAACCAAAACTTATTACCAAAAGTAACCAGACACAAAACCAGAAGGTCAAGTCAAGTCACCTTTATTTATATAGCGCTTTAAACAAAATACATTGCTTCAAAGCAACTGAACAACATTCATTAGGAAAACAGTGTGTCAATAATGCAAAATGATAGTTAAAGGCAGTTCATCATTGAATTCAGTGATGTCATCTCTGTTCAGTTAAATAGTGTCTGTGCATTTATTTGCAATCAAGTCAACGATATCGCTGTAGATGAAGTGACCCCAACTAAGCAAGCCAGAGGCGACAGCGGCAAGGAACCGAAACTCCATCGGTGACAGAATGGAGAAAAAAACCTTGGGAGAAACCAGGCTCAGTTGGGGGGCCAGTTCTCCTCTGAACAGACGAAACCAGTAGTTCAGTTCCAGGCTGCAGCAAAGTCAGATTGTGCAGAAGAATCATCTGTTTCCAGTGGTCTTGTCCCGGTGGTCCTCTGAGACAAGGTCTTTAAGGGGGAAATGTATCTGGGGCTCTAGTTGTCCTGGTCTCTGCTGTCTTTCAGGGCAGTAGAGGTCCTTTCTAGGTGCTGATCCACTATCTGGTCTGCATACGTACTGGATCCGGGTGACTGCAGTGACCCTCTGATCTGGATACAGACTGGATCTGGTGGCTAAGGTCACCTGCCTTAAACAGTAGTCGCACTGATAAAGGGTGTTTTATACACATTTACTGTATAGCTTGAATAATTTTTTGTTGTTGTTTTTTTTTGTACAGAATTAATGTACAGCGGATACACAAAACTATGAGCTGCAAACTTCTGCTTTTAAACCCTATAGGAATATTTTATATATAGTATTAAATACAAGTGAGATTTCTTCCCACTTTATTTAGTTTGTGAAGTTAACTGAAGCAAATGAACTTATTGCCCTTTTGGAAGTCTGTGTGTGGAGGAGTGTGTCGGGTTATAATGTACAATCTTTGTGTGAATCTTTGCCACTCTTTCATGGATTGTCTCCATGAAACAATACACATTCAAAGACAGAGACAGAGAGAGTTACAGTGGCTGTGACCAGTTTAGGGTTTTTTTTATTATCTGGGTTTTCCAGGCCTCTTTAAGGAAAGAATAGGAGGCAGAAGTGCGAACGTCAGAGAGCCTCTGAGCTACGTGACTCTGAACCCACAGGTATTCCACAGGACCACAGAACAGCTCATCGGCAGTCTGCCCAACACACACAAGCACATACTTCTGGCTTCCAAATCCTTGAGTCTGTGTGCTCTTTTACCAGTTTTGAAGTGCTTAGTGATGAATATAAATGAGAGTGGCATTAAAAGCACTCTGTCATACTGTTTTTAAGGAGGATAAACATTTAAAAAGTAACACTTAAAGCAACAAAAAACCTGTCACCATGTACTTATTCCAAACCTGTATGACTTTCATTAATATGTAGAATATGAAAGAAGATATTTTGAAAAGTGACTTTTTCTTTATTCAATTAATAGAGTCCAATGTTCTTTTGATTTTCATTGTATGGATACAAAGTTTTTCAAAGTTTGTGTTCCACAGTTGAAGTAAGTCTGACAAGTTGTGGACAACATGAGAGTGAGTAAATAATGACAGAATTTTCATTTACAGGTAAACTATTCATTGCTACCTGGTCTCATGGCATAACCTTCTTTATATATGTGTGAATGCCATTGCAGTACATAAAATCAAACCAAGTAGTATATAAAAAGGAACTACATATTTTCTGAGTATTTCACAATTCTTACAATGACCTTTAAACAGTTGGTCAGAATGTCATTTTCAGAGGATGTTGCTACTTTTGACCACAAGTGTCCTTATTTTAAACAGTATTTCTAGTGTTTTAGAATTTTTAAGGCAAACAAATGTCTTGGTTAAAAAATATTTTGCTTGAAAGATATGTTTGATATTGTATGTGTAATTTAGTTACCTTAATACATTTTTAAGTGTGGCTTAGGTGTCCATGAAATCTAAAGTTTATCAATTGAAATAAATAAATAAAAACGTATGTTAAAGTGAGCTTGAGGGATACAATTTAAAGAACTGAAACCTTTTTTTTTTTGACATCATTTTTTTAGGGCAAGAAATGTAAGGTTACTTCATTAGCAGTGTATTCAAATAATTTGTCAGAAGTGTCGCCTACTGGGTGTTTGGGATTTCCCTAAAGCGTTTATCACATTTTTGTGCTAGTTTCAGCAAGGCTACATTCAACTTTCTAAATGATTATGCCTCATTGGGTATCAAAATGATCTAATCAGCTGATCTCACAAGAGTAC